>NW_006800147.1:381402-409081 GCF_000485575.1 Poecilia formosa
CACACCTTTTTATAAACTGTGTGACGCTCTGAGAGATCTGGTGGAGCATCTGCACAGTATGTGACTAAAACAAAAACAAACCATCATCCTCCTGCCACTTCCTGTTGTCTTCTTTGTTGTTTTCACCAGTAGTAACATGCAATTGTTAGTCAGGTAACTTGAAAAAAGTGTTTCCATTGGAGTTTTGCAAAATATACCCATTTTGATATGGCTGAAAACCCACCTCTTCCTAGCGCAAAAACTTTTTATCTGGAAAGGTGAATTTCTTTTTCCAAAATTGGCGAGAATTTATTTTCCGAATTTCAAATTGTGCAATTCAAAAGTGTGAGGTGTATTATCACTAGTGAATCCCGAAGCAGTAAATGCATGTCAGGTTGTAGTGCCTCCCCTCTTTGGCTTCAACTGCATGAAAAGATGGAGACACAGAATCAGGACTTTGTTAGATGAGCAGGAGGAGTGAGGAGATGGAGAGGTGGACCAGAATAGGGATTGGAGTAATGCCAGGGGAGGCAGTTTGGATTTGAAAGCTGTTGCTGTGATTGGACCAAAGCAGCTCTCGCTGGGAGAGAAATTGTCATCCGTCGACCACAAATACAAAACAAATCCATCAGACGGAGGCAGGGAACATCACAAGTGGAGGAATCAATAGTTTTCTACACTTGGAGGATAAAAGGCACTCTGGAGGCCTGGATGTAGAAAATGGCTTGTTTTTTCTTTTTTTTTTTTTTAAAGAAACAAACTAAATCTGAACTGTTGTTGTAGCTTAAATCCTGATGCACCTCTATTCATATTGGCAGTGAAACAAAATCAAACTTGTTTGTTATGAGAAGGCCTTTATTATTGTCCTTATTAAGCTTTTCCAACCCACAGAGCAACGTGACAATAAACTGAGCCAATGCCTGCTAATCAACATCCAATCAACCCCCTGGGGGAAAACATTTTAAACCTTCTGGGATTTTTTAATGGCTCAAGATATTTCTGATTTTATCAAATTTCTTCCTTTGTCCTAATCGAACCAAGTTGATGTTTTCTATCATAACAGCAAATTGTCACAAGGCAAGTTGTTGTGCTTAATGTGGTTTAGATCCTTTGGTGTTGATGGAAAGGAGTAGCAGCATCAAATAAAGTGGCTCAAACAAAGAGGAAGCCACTAAAGAAGCTTAGCTCTCTTCTGGTGATTTTGGAACCTTTGGAGATGATCTTGCAAAGAAGAACGCATTGATTCAACAAATGTTTCTTCAGTCAGAGGCTTTTTAAGACGTGCTATGACCGTCCCATGACTTCTTCAAGAAACAAGGCAAAATCAAATCTCCATTTGAGATTTAAGATAACAACTAGGGAATGATATGATAGTGTATTAGGGCTGTTGTGGTTAAAAACAAAAAAACAACAAAAACCCCCTTCAAATTCTGAGATTAATCTCAGAAATTTTCTTGAAAAAATGACATTTGTGCTCTCCAACAGTAAAAATATGTGAGGAAAAACTCCGAATTTTTTTAGATTAATTTCAAAATTAATAGACTTTAAGTTGAACTTCAAAACTCAAAAACTCAGAATTTTCAAAAATCCAAAATTAAATACTTTACAAACTCAGAAAATGTCCACATTTTTGTAGAAAATGTCTGAGATTTCAACAGTTTTGGTAGAAATGTACTGCTTTTTCTATCTGCAGTGTCTCTACACGCCGTCGTAGGCTGGGACTTTAACATGTTCATTTTGATTAATATGTTAATTACATAGATTTAAATGTGTTAATTTATTATGCAATAACTCACTTTTAAAAGCGAGCCGGAACCTTTCGTATTGTGTTTCCGGTACGCCCCCAACTCTGACGCACAAGCTGCATCCGCATACAACAGCGATGGAGGACAAAGCCGCTTCTCTTGACACACCCAGGTAAATTTTTTTCTTTTAAAAAACGACCGGAGGAGACGCTGAAAAAGATTATTGTTGTGTACAAGTTGTGCTAAAAGGAGATAGCCTATTAGTGAAGCTCGTCAAACCTAAATTAGCATCTCAATGCTAAACATGTAGCAGCAAACAGACGCCGCCAACGTCCACATTTCTACAGAAGCTACGTAAAACACCTGAAAGGTAGATGGATATAGTAACACTTTAAGCAGATATGATGGTTGAATAACCTAAAGAACATATTAAAAACAATTGGTAGCAAAACTACTTTTGAATAAAAAATGTTGCTTATTTTGTTTATATGGTTTATGATTTGAGAATTAATTAAGATACTTTAATCGAGCCTCACCACTAATTAGTGAACGAAACCAAGTGGTTTATACTGTTGGAAACTGGACTCATTTAGGAGCCTTGAAATATCAGCCCAACCTGAGCAACAGTAAGAAATATTACTCCTTCAGGGCTGCGCTATTTGTCAAACTGATAAAAATCTACATATGCGCACAGTGCTTATCAGTTTGGATGTAAGATTTGGTGCACAAAGACACTGTGCACCGTAGCAGATTACCTGGAAGACAGGATTAGCGAAGGGAGAAATGGCTGCTGCTAAACTCGGAGAACTGAAGCTGCAGAACCTCAGAGATGGGTTCAGTTCCTGGGATCAATGTGTTATGTAACGCTTGGCCACTTTAAACTGCATTAGTGCACTTTAAAGTGCTTTATACCTTGTTAAAATCACAAAAATCCAAAGCCTTAGACAGAGTTGGGTAGTAATTGGTTACATTTACTAGAGGAGTATTTTCACTACGCTTTACTTTTACTCAGTAATTTTATTATGAAGTATCTTTACTCTTAAGTAAAATGTCTGGATTCTCTTGTGAATGAAGAACAAACATGTTTCAACTAAAAATCCACCAGACACAGACACACACCTGTGTGTGAAACTTTTATTGAAGTTTTATTGAAAGAAACTGATTTGGAAACATTTTATTTTTTATTTACATGAATTATTGTCATTTTGGTCCTTAAAACACCAAAATTTCCTCTTAAGTTGATATTTTGGTCCAGCTGATGTCGTAATTTTAAAATATTAAACGATTGATAATGTGATCAGTTACTGGGGACCTGAGTAGACTTTTTTACCAAATTCTTTTTATGCTTGGATGGCTACTTTTTACTTTTGCTTGAGTAAAAATATGTCAAAGTAGTGCTGCTTTTGCTTGAGTAAAATCTTTGGGTACTTTACCCACCTCTGACGGCGCCACACACTCAACAACTGAGAAAACCAGTAAGCATGACAATTTACCAAGTGCCGTCATGACACATCAAAATGTTGGTTCCTTTATTACGTTTCAAAATTAACTCTAAATGGGGATTTCGGCCTTTAAATGAACTTGGTGTTTCAGCTGTTTTGCAGTTTTTGGAAGTTTGTTTCAGATTCCTTTTTTCATTCCTTTTAGGAAGAGCAAACTTCACACCATTACCATTCCAGTAATGAAATCACTTTTATTGGTTGGTTGGATTCTAGGAACATAACAGTTTTTTTTAATTGGTTTTTATCTTATTATATCACATGTGGTTTCACAGCGTGGGTCTCCAGTAAACACACGCAGACATCTGTGCCAGCTCCGTCTGGTACGCTGCACAGCCGATCAGTCTCTCTGTAAGCCAGTTTAAGCCGTCTTGAGCGTGTAATGTCCCCCCCTCCATTTCCAAAATTAATCTTTGGCAGGAAAACATGTTATCAACAAGGAGAGAAATCTTTTAATACTAAATCAACAATCTTTTATCTCATAGCTTTATGCCTTAATAATCTTTCGTGTCTTGGTTTGGTGACTCCGTTCTCCATTCATCGGTCTGTTTCAGTGCAGCATGTTTGAGCTTTGATTCTTCTGTTCAGTTGGCGAATCGCTTGCTCTCATATCTGCTCCAGATGTGCCTTTTGGTGATCTAATCCTCAGATGATATTTCTATGAAATCACAACATTTTTTCAAGTTTTTTTTTGATAAAAAGTTCTGTTAGCTTAATTGGCTTTTGCCTTGCACGATGTGTAGAATCCAACTGGATTCAGAGAACGTAATGAAGCTTCCTGTGCCTTTCGGTTTTGATATTTTTTAAAGGTTTGAATGGTCGCTGTGTTGCTCTTGGTTGCAGCTGCAGATGTTTTAATCCAGACAAAAAACGAAAGATGAACAACAAAGATTAGCTTAATGTTGGCTTAATCTCATTGCTATCAATTAAAACGTTTAATTGAGTTAATTGCAGGATCTGTAGTTCATTACATTTTCATCAAAAGCCACATATTTACAAAATAAGCAACATTTTCAGTCAAAAACAAAGATGTTTATTGTTTTTGATCTGTTGTTCAGGTTATTCTGCCATCAGATTGGTGCAAAGAGCTTTTCTGCTCATTCAGTTTCCAAGTGTTTGAGGAAACCCTGATCATTAATGCAACTTCTTTGAAAAAATATTTCTTTAAAAATGTGGTGAATGGTTCATAACTTGGGTTCAATTGGTTAATTTTATTGTTTGTATGTAGTTATCAGGATCTCAATCAACGTTTTTCGCCACTTGTGGAGGAAAAATTTGAAGTATTCATGTGCTTGATGTGTGTTCTCTGTTCAGTTTGTTCAGGTTGAATATTAAACCAAACAAAAATTGAATAGGCTTACTACTGAATACGTCATTTGTATTATTTTAAAAACTGACAATTAAAAATACACTGAAAGAATAAGACGGCTCATCCAACTTAAAATTTAAATGTTACAAATTTTCAAATTAAGTTTGTTCAAACTAATATATTAACTTTATTATGTTGCCATGTTAAACAAACATAAATAGTTTGACAAACTTAATCTGATTTGATTTGGAGCTCAGAAATGTACTTATTTCTGGAAACATTTTTGTTTGAAATGAATTTTTAAATTTTTTTCTATGAATACTGTTAATACGCCGTCATGGTTTTTGCATATATTCATTGGTTTAGAAAAAAAAACAAAACTCTGGAGAGGTTAAATATAAGTGCACGCCACACTTTTCAGATTCTTTAAAAATCATTGTTTGTTTCCTAACATATTATTACTTATGTTAGTCTCACATGAAATGTCAAAGTTAAAGACTAACCTCTGGCAGTTTCTCTCCTCTCTCTAGAATGTCCTGTAGGTGGCGCCCTCTTTCGCTGTGGCTCTGCATCTCGCTACACAACAGGTCGCCCAGGGTGACGCGGCGCAGGCCGAACCGCTCCTCCAGCCGTTCGCACTGCAGAGCCTTCCCTGAACCCGGCCCGCCTGAGACACAGACGGAGATCAGTCAATATCCTCAGCAGCTGCGGGGAACGACCCGCAGAGCAGGCAGGATGAAGGGGAGGAAATTGAAAGGTGAGAGAAGAGCAAGGAGGCAGAAAGAGGATGAGGATGGTGAGCGAGCGAGCTTTATTTGTGTGTGGCCACTTGCTTTTTTTTTTTAGGAGTGAAAACAAAACAAGCAACATAATGGAGGAAATCAAATAATTATCGGTTTTCACTAACAAAACATACCTACACTGCACAAACTGATTTAAAAAAAAAATCTAAATTATCTATTTATTTTGCTGTAATTTTGTAAAATGTTTAGCCAACTTGTATATTTGCAATGAACATATGTTGTTTAAACCAGAGTTACATTTACTCGGTTAAGTTTTTGGCATAAATTTACTGTTGGAAGTATTTTTCCTGTGCTAGTTGCTTTTATTTGAGTTGCTTTTACTTGAGTAATTTCATTATGAAGTATCTCTACTCTTAGTTGAGTAAAATGTCTGGATTCTCCACACACTGAATGAAAAACAATGTTTAAATCAAAAATTCACCAGACAGACACGCATGCAGTTTTATTAAAGTTTCATAAGGGTTTTTTTATTGAAAGAAACTGATTTGGAAAAATTTATTTTGCCTGATTTTGTTATTTTATAATTATTTATATAAATTATTTTCATTTTGATTTTTAAAATACCAACATTTCCACTTAACTTTGTATTTTAGTCTAATTATGTAATTTTTAGATATTAAATAATTGATATTTTTGATCTGTTACTCAGTAACTGAGTAGACTTAACCAATTACTAAGTCCATTTCGAACCGATTCCCTCCAGCACTGACCTCCAAATCCAAAATGGCTGCCCTGCATATTACAAGGTGTTGAAAGTTGCTGTAAAAAAGTTATTCTCACTTGTGTCAGCTTTAAGGATTAATTGTTTCATGGATTCATTATTCTCAACATTATGATGGATATTAAATAACCTGCATGTCTTCAGTTTGCAGCTGGTCAGATGTGGAATATTTTGAATTTTACCATCTTAACTGCTAGTTTTGAACACATCTTTCCCGCTCAGATGGATCTCACCATCCTCACAATGCCTGAATTTAGATGCAGCTCATATTTTACAGACTATAAAACCAGGGAGGAAAACAAAGACGGCGACATTACATACAAATATGCACAATAAAGCTGTTACCATTTGCTAATTGCATTCTAGTTTGGGTTTAAGGTCAGAGGAAACCCCTGCAGGCGGATTTTAACGCTTGCAGGTGAAATGCAAAGCCGGGTGATTTATCAAAGCAGCCTGGAGCCAAGTAATAAAAGCTGGTGCTTTATATTCATCGATATCCTCCTGGAGTTGGACTGTCGCTGCTCTCTCACATGCAGAAACAAAACGTCTCCGTTTCCTCAGAGACCGATGTGAGCTCACCTCACAGCCCAAAGGAAACAACAGATTATAGATTTATCTGGCACTTTTATCAAAAAGCACCGATTGAACGTTTTAACAGCCAGCAGGATGCATTTAGATTGGAGAAAAGCAATTAATTTATATTCTTTATACAATGTTGAGCACCCAGATGACATGGATCGATTACAGCTTAAAATAAATTATTTTCCAATGTTTATCTCCATTTAAAAAAAATTAAAAAGTAGAAAAAAGTAGCTTTCAATTCAAGCTTCTAAGAATTGTGAGTTATTGTTGGAGAAAAACTTCAGAAAAAAGGAAATAAACTTAAAATAAAATTACTGATTGATCCTCAAACAAGCTTCAGAACTAGAAACCAGATTATTTGTATAATTTTGACATCATAATAATTTGAGAAAATCCACCAGAAAAATCAAACCTGTGCATCCAGATATAACCTGCAACGTTTATATGATTAAAAAATGATTGATTTCCTGCTGTCCATAAGTTAATGAGTCAATTTCAAACTTAAGACAGAGAAAAAAAATATCATACCAAAATTAATGCTTATTTCATGTGACTGAGGTCAAACTGTTGTGTTCGCAGCAAAATGGACTTTAAAAAGAAACTGGAGGAAGAGAAACGACGTAAATAAAACCTAACAAGTGGCAACAATTTATCCAGAAGTTGATATAAATGAACCATTTTAAATCAGAATAACTAGAAAATCAAAAAATATGATAAAGTTTAACAGTAACTTTACAGAAATCACTTTTATTCCTGTTTTATCAGATTTCTACAGTTCTGTTTCTACTTAGAAATAGAAACTAGGAGTTGCAGAAATTATTTTTGCATTTTTTCCAGACCAAAGCCATTTATGTTGACTTTGATGTGAAAGTTTTTATGTTTACAAAAGCTATAGTAAAACAAAGCGATCGCATCAAAATCGACTCTGTTCTGCAAAATTATTCTAAAAACTGATTGGCTTTCAGCAAAAAATGCAGTTATGAAAGACCAAAACGTGCAAATGCACTTAAGATAATTCAGATTTGCTTCATTTATTTCCTCTCAGATTTGATGAGCTGAAACATCCCAGAATGTGAGAACATGATGAGACACCGTGACAGGAAATAAATGAGGAAGGTGATGTTACACGAGGCGAGGAAGGTGGAAAAATGAAGAAAAATCACAGATTTAATTCAATTTCCTGATTCTGCTCTGTTGCGTAATCATTTTCTTCATGTTTTAGTGGCTGATATTTAGACCTAAATGATAAATGGGAAGCAGCAGAGACGGCTTATTGCCTCCACTAATTAAGACGTCTCAGTTTTTCACACAGGGGCTGATGGTTGGCAGTGAACACACACACACACACACACACACACACACTGAAGGAGGAGAGATGACTTCCTGCTTCATCTTTATTAAATTTACATTTATTAAAAGTAAATTTTCTTTAATGTTTGCGCTGTCGGGTTTGATTTGGTTTCTGATTCCCTCAGGTGTAAAATACTTTTATTCTGAAGGAAAACTTTCAAAATTATGACCCCTCTTTATCCCTTTTTTTGTTTTTTCTGTTTTTGTTAAAATTCACCCATCATCTAGTCATGTAAAATGTTACTTAATGAAAACAGAAACAAGCTGTTAAACTCCAAAAAACAGTCAAATTGGAGTCAGTTTGACATCTTTTAGCAGGATTTCATGATTATTGGGAGGCGAGTAAAACCCTGATCAGTTGTAGATCTCCTGATCTTTATCTGCTTTAATTTATATTTAATTCCACAGTCATTGCTTAAACTGAAATAAAGCCAAAAATTGGGACATTTTGTGGAAAACTATATATTTTAAAGCTTACAGGATCCACTTTATCAGCACTAAGTTATTTTCACAAGGACTTAATTTTTTTCTTCCATTTCAAAATGAAAAAAATCTAAAAATTTGAGTCTGAAAAAGTGTAAATTTTTCTGTTTTCAATATTTAAGTTGAAGAAACGTAACAAAACTTTCACAGCTTTCAGATTTTATATAGATCTATCTTTTTTTTTGGTTTGCATCATCTCCATTTCAGAATCTATTACAAGTAAAAACGAATCGGGGCTAAATATAGTTTATTTAAAGTAAAGTTTGTTTGCTTATGTTTCTTTAATATCAGTGTTTTTGTTCTGTTTACTGGTATCTAAATAAAACCTTAAGGTCCTAAGATTCAGTTTTCTGGAGCCTAAAAATGGTGAATTTACTCTTTTCTTGAGTTTTTTCATGTTTCATGCAGAAATAAAAAAAACAAAAAACAAAATATTGACGGTTAAAATGTAAAAAATTTTAACAAATAAACTAATATATAAAAAGTGTAGTTGTTTTTTCCAGAAATGTTGTAGTTTGATGTTCAAGAAGATTGAAATAAAATAAACTCAGCTTTCTATATTTAGTCAGGGAATGCCAGACTTTGACTAGACCGTTGGACCAACTCCATTATTTTCTGTTGTGGCTCTTTAGTGTGGATGTGTGACTGAGTGAAGAAGATGTAAAGTTATTTTTATTTTTTTTTTGCTTTAAATGGTTTGCAAACAGAAGCACAAATAGTGTCAAACAACAAAAAGGAAAAATGCCTGCAGCTACAATAAAACTACTTCTTGTTTTCACAGTACGGCAATACATTTTAACTTAAATGCTTACAGAATACCATATTTTTCCTTTTCTTATACTAGTTTTCCAACAGCTTGTAGGATTTAATTTCTTTACATATTCTGGGTTGGTTTGGAGAAAACCGAAAACATTCACCATCAACCATTAGATTTTTAATTGACCCAAAATCTACTGATCTTATTTAACTTGCCAGCAATTTTTGTTTAAAAGATTCACAATAATCAGAACATCAGTTGGTCCATCTTTTACTTTAAATTTAGTTTCACCAAACTTTCCACTTGTGTAAAATGTCACTTCAGCGCTGGTTTGTTCATGCCACAGTTTGTGATTTTAATAGTTTTCGATAAAACTACAATAGGATTAAACATTTTTTACTTCTTTCATTTATAATCTGTGGTTGATTCATCAATAAATCCTAATGAGATCGAAGTATTTCTGTGGAAAATTGGACTGATAACACACAGGATTCTGCTTGCAAATTGCATCTTTTCACATGACAAAATATTTCCCAGCAGCGGGGATTTCACTCTTTAAATGTAAGGGAATAAAATGGTAATTTCTTTGCAGACAGAGGAGACTATAATGAGAGGAATGAAAGCAAGAGCAGCAGACAGGATAAGAGACAGAAACGAAGAACAATTTACATAAAATCCTTAGAATTTCACGTTAGTATTTTCTCATAAAGCCATAATCTCTCCTTTTACTATATAAAAAACTTTTCCACCAGTTTTAGTGGAAATATGTGAGCAAAATTTAAATGGAAGAAAACTTTATGCACAACTTTTAATGAAAAGCAGCTCTTTTTTATGTTTCTTGGCGCTGCTGGTTTTGTGTCGTTGGAGAGGAAATGGGCAGAGAAAGTCTGAAAATCAAAACCTGAACCCAGAACAGCGGCGATGAGGACGGCAGCGTCTGGACGCCCGCTCCAACATACGGCTGACTAAAACTGTGGTTTTTACTTTCTAAATTAAATCTCAGGGTAACAAAGCGTTTTCATGTGGATCTAAAGAGTAATTCTGATCGGTCAATATCGGTTTCATCTCTGTTCAAAGGCTTATTGATTAGTTAATTGATTTAACCTTCGGCCAGTGATCATTAATCTTCTTGGCTAATTTATGAGCATTACACCATGACAGGGACCGGGTCTTTATCTGCGTTGGTTTTAGGTTGGTTACGTACCGACCGGGTAAAGTAGAGTGTATTGAATAGAGGCGACTGTTATTTTTTAGCTGCATGGAATGATTAATCGTGATTAATCGATTACTGAACTAATTTAACGATCAAGTAATCATTAACTGGAGAATAGAGACTCAAAAAATGCCTTTTGCTGTAAGAATATTCTTAGATGAGTAAATACGCCAAAATATATACAACAAAATATACATTTTGCATTTAAGGTGAAAAAAAGAAACTTGCCTTTAAATATGTTCTACCCAGAACTCCTCAAGTAAAAAAATATCTTATTAAACACTTTTTGCTCTACAATTTTTTTTGTTAATCCAAAGGAATAATCAACAGATCAGCTCTACACTGTGGATGTTAAGTCAAGCAGAACGGATTTTCACATGTTGTTGATAAAAGCATTTCTTAGCTGCAGATGCATAAAAACGCTCTTACTGTGTCCTGATCCAGTGTGTTTGGGTCTTGGCAGCCATTTTATTAATAAATCTCTTATTTGATGCTACACACTGTTTTCAGCGTGTAGCATTGACCATTTTCCATTGACCATTTTATGGTCAATGGAAACTGGGTTTCCATTGACCATAAAATTGCCCAAATTAAAATTGCAAAAATAAATTTGCTTTATGGAAACGCAGTAATTTCTAAAAAACCCTCTCGTTTTATGATGGAAAGTTTTTCCACTGGGATGAGGTGGGTTTTTTTTTTCTCCTTGCTGTATCAGAACTGATGTATTTTGCAAAACTGCAAAGGAAACGTTCTTTTTGCATCACCTGATCAACATGTGGATGTCACCATTGGCGATAAGATGATGAGCTACGGCTGAATTACAAACATCTCATGTAACTGTTTACATCCATCGCTTTAATGGCTCATAGCGAGAACAAGCTTACGCTCCTGTGATTTTAATTTCCTATTTAATGGAAACAGTGCAGTTGCAAAATAGCTTTTTTTTTTTCTTTTTTCAAAATTAGCAGATTATAAACAAAGATTTGCACACATTTGTAATGGAAAATCAGCCACAGTTAGTTTTTGTTCAAAGCTTGATCACTGCTCAGTTTTTAATCAAGTTAGATTTTATTTAACAGCTTTTAGACCATTTATAGCCAATATTTTTATAGCAATGAATCTGAAAATTTTAGAACTATTTTGATTCTGCTTTTCTGGAATAGCAGTTTAATAGCATGTAAGTATCTGTTTATTTTATTCTATTTTTCTACAAATTAATGAACTGTTTTCTTTTAAGTGTCCACCCTTGATTGGGTGTTGGTAGGAAACATTAGTATTTGTCATTTAATCGGTGTCACACTAGAGTGTTTCAACCCTTTTTCCCAGAAACTAACAAGCTAAATCCTCTCTGATCTTAATTAACAGCAGTTTGTCTGAATATTTCAGGAGCTGATGCAAAGCCAGACAGGAAAAGCTTTTCCTTTGCAGCAGCAGATAATTGGAGGAAAATGTCAGCCCAGCAGACTCGGATGTGTCTCTGAGCAGTTTTTAAAACGCTTAATGAGTGGATGCCCACTTCTGCTAACATTTTCCTCGTTTTATGACCATTTGTGGTCATGCAGAAAGTATGATGAGAAATACAGCACAGACCATCTTCTTCATTTAAAGCTTTTACATTCAGTAAACTGCCCTTCCTGGTTGCTAACTCACTCGGTAATATAAGCCAAACTGGACTTTATTGGATCCATTTTTGAAAACAAACTACTGAGAAAAGGAGTCATTTAGAAAATAAACTCCTTTTAATTATGTCAAATTGATTAGAAACGACTATATTCCAAGACTACTGCTCCTCTAATCTACATTTTAGTGTAATTCCTTTCGCCTGGTGGTGATTGTCAAACATCTTGATTTAACTGGCTTGGAATAAATTATTTAGACCCTTAAGACTGTCTGATGTTTGAAACCTCTAATGTTTAAGGGGATAAGCTACAGAGAAAACTGATTTCAGTACCTGATATTTAGGATCTCATCATTTTCTCATGTCGTGACGACAGGTGAGGGTCTTTATCAACACAAATTGGTAAATTGAGAGCTTTTATTTTTGGTTTGTCTTGTTCTTCAACACCAAATATTAGAACAGAACCCATAATGTCAGATCCACATTATGGCCCCTGATTGTCATGATCCGTGTTTCTGTGTTTAGTTTTGAGTTTTTCTGTGTGATTCTGTTTCCCGTGAGTCTCTGTCTGTCTTCCCTGTTGATTGCTCCCCAGGTGTGTCTACGTACCTGATTACCCTCCCTGTGTATTTAAGTCCACCTGTTGTCTTTGTGTTTTGTCAGATCCTCGTCTAATGTCAGTTCTCAGTTTTGTCTTAGTCGTCACAGTAGAACTGTATAGTCCTGTGACGGCGTTAGCTCATGTATATCAGTCTTTAGTTTCAGTTGCTACCGGTTTCAAGCTGTTGCTTAGTTTTCTGCCGTGCCGCCTGAACTGGACTGTCGAGCGTTTCATCAATAAATTCATCATTTTCTTCATAACCCGGGTTCTCTGCGTCTCTCCTCACCACCAACCATGACACTGATACACTGATCATCCATCCTGTTGTCACTTCACTGCAAAAACACAAAATCTTACCAAGTATTTTTGATCGAGTTTCTAGAGCAAATATCTCGGTTTGTCAACTTGTCAAGTTTGCTAACTTGCAACTAACTTTTTGGCAAGCTAAAGCAGATTGTTTTACGCTGCTAATTCTTTCATATTGATGGAAAAGTTCCAGTTCCATTGGCAGATTGTTTAACTTGTAAGTCAATTTTCCCATATCTACCAGTAGAACAAGTACTTTTTCATAAATATTAAGGAATTATTGACTTAAAAGGTTTGGAAATATGCTTTTTCAAACCATTCTTAACTAACGAAGCATCATAATCATACCTGTCATTTGCTAAAAAAAAAACCTTTAACCCAATAAACGGCTCAACTAAGCCTGGTGTGGAGCAGGGAATATATCGCCATGGTAACTTATGTGTTACGAATCGGGGATTAATTAAGCCAGGACATCTGGCTTAATCCGCTATCCTGGTTTTGTGAAACACCCCAGGCGTTTGCTGTAACCAACACAAGAGATGACAATGGATGAGCTGCAGAACGGATGACGGCTGCACAGATTTATATTATTCATGTCTCACTAAAATAAATGTGGTCTTGACGGTGATGTAGAGCATCTTAATCTGAAAGGACCAAAAAATAAACATGTTTTTATTCTCATCAAGGCAAAGTTGTTTCTGCCATGAAGAAAGTCATTTATGCAACAGACATAATGCACTTTTACTCGAATAGGTTTTATATTAGAGCTATAATAGAGTTTATTATTGTTTCTCTTACATTAAATCCCTAATTTCAAGGTGCTGTACGGATAAACAATTGTGCACTTGTGCAAACATAAACAAAGTGCAGTAAAAATACAAAAATATACTCGAATTTAGACACTAAAATAAAAAGGTAGAGCCCACTAATGGACTGCAGGATGTCTAGGCGTCCTGAATCGTCTGTGAGTGTTTGAATAATGCTGGTTGTGTTTGCAGGGAGGAATATGTTCAGTGGTTATTTGCAGCCCAGGGCAGAATCTGCTGTTGGTAAATGTGATGAAGCTCCATCCAGAGGACAGACAGGTGATGGGTGGGATATGAAAGGTCTCCTGGGAGGAATCTGTGCGTCCCTGAGGCCACAGGAAATGGATATGCCATCCAGAGAGGGGAGAGGGCATCGTATGGGGTATTTATTTATATTTTGGACAATATTTCTCTAAAGCTTTTGCATCCCACACAGGGACAGTATGTTAGAAAACTCTCCTCAGAGGGATGATGCCGTTTCTTGACTAGATTGCTTTTTACCAAGGTGTTGGTAAGAGGTTGAACATGATGCGAGTAATCAGGAAACTGTTTCCATTTGTTCTCCGTTTATGAGGAGAAGGTTGTGGCCTCGTCTGATGGCCCTGAAATCCNAAAATATTGACGGTTAAAATGTAAAAAATTTTAACAAATAAACTAATATATAAAAAGTGTAGTTGTTTTTTCCAGAAATGTTGTAGTTTGATGTTCAAGAAGATTGAAATAAAATAAACTCAGCTTTCTATATTTAGTCAGGGAATGCCAGACTTTGACTAGACCGTTGGACCAACTCCATTATTTTCTGTTGTGGCTCTTTAGTGTGGATGTGTGACTGAGTGAAGAAGATGTAAAGTTATTTTTATTTTTTTTTTGCTTTAAATGGTTTGCAAACAGAAGCACAAATAGTGTCAAACAACAAAAAGGAAAAATGCCTGCAGCTACAATAAAACTACTTCTTGTTTTCACAGTACGGCAATACATTTTAACTTAAATGCTTACAGAATACCATATTTTTCCTTTTCTTATACTAGTTTTCCAACAGCTTGTAGGATTTAATTTCTTTACATATTCTGGGTTGGTTTGGAGAAAACCGAAAACATTCACCATCAACCATTAGATTTTTAATTGACCCAAAATCTACTGATCTTATTTAACTTGCCAGCAATTTTTGTTTAAAAGATTCACAATAATCAGAACATCAGTTGGTCCATCTTTTACTTTAAATTTAGTTTCACCAAACTTTCCACTTGTGTAAAATGTCACTTCAGCGCTGGTTTGTTCATGCCACAGTTTGTGATTTTAATAGTTTTCGATAAAACTACAATAGGATTAAACATTTTTTACTTCTTTCATTTATAATCTGTGGTTGATTCATCAATAAATCCTAATGAGATCGAAGTATTTCTGTGGAAAATTGGACTGATGACACAGGATTCTGCTTACAAATTGCATCTTTTCACACGACAAAATATTTCCCAGCAGCGGGGATTTCACTCTTTAAATGTAAGGGAATAAAATGGTAATTTCTTTGCAGACAGAGGAGACTATAATGAGAGGAATGAAAGCAAGAGCAGCAGACAGGATAAGAGACAGAAACGAAGAACAATTTACATAAAATCCTTAGAATTTCACGTTAGTATTTTCTCATAAAGCCATAATCTCTCCTTTTACTATATAAAAAACTTTTCCACCAGTTTTAGTGGAAATATGTGAGCAAAATTTAAATGGAAGAAAACTTTATGCACAACTTTTAATGAAAAGCAGCTCTTTTTTATGTTTCTTGGCGCTGCTGGTTTTGTGTCGTTGGAGAGGAAATGGGCAGAGAAAGTCTGAAAATCAAAACCTGAACCCAGAACAGCGGCGATGAGGACGGCAGCGTCTGGACGCCCGCTCCAACATACGGCTGACTAAAACTGTGGTTTTTACTTTCTAAATTAAATCTCAGGGTAACAAAGCGTTTTCATGTGGATCTAAAGAGTAATTCTGATCGGTCAATATCGGTTTCATCTCTGTTCAAAGGCTTATTGATTAGTTAATTGATTTAACCTTCGGCCAGTGATCATTAATCTTCTTGGCTAATTTATGAGCATTACACCATGACAGGGACCGGGTCTTTATCTGCGTTGGTTTTAGGTTGGTTACGTACCGACCGGGTAAAGTAGAGTGTATTGAATAGAGGCGACTGTTATCATTTTTTAGCTGCATGAAATGATTAATCGTGATTAATCGATTACTGAACTAATTTAACGATCAAGTAATCATTAACTGGAGAATAGAGACTCAAAAAATGCCTTTTGCTGTAAGAATATTCTTAGATGAGTAAATACGCCAAAATATATACAACAAAATATACATTTTGCATTTAAGGTGAAAAAAAGAAACTTGCCTTTAAATATGTTCTACCCAGAACTCCTCAAGTAAAAAAATATCTTATTAAACACTTTTTGCTCTACAATTTTTTTTGTTAATCCAAAGGAATAATCAACAGATCAGCTCTACACTGTGGATGTTAAGTCAAGCAGAACGGATTTTCACATGTTGTTGATAAAAGCATTTCTTAGCTGCAGATGCATAAAAACGCTCTTACTGTGTCCTGATCCAGTGTGTTTGGGTCTTGGCAGCCATTTTATTAATAAATCTCTTATTTGATGCTACACACTGTTTTCAGCGTGTAGCATTGACCATTTTCCATTGACCATTTTATGGTCAATGGAAACTGGGTTTCCATTGACCATAAAATTGCCCAAATTAAAATTGCAAAAATAAATTTGCTTTATGGAAACGCAGTAATTTCTAAAAAACCCTCTCGTTTTATGATGGAAAGTTTTTCCACTGGGATGAGGTGGGTTTTTTTTTTCTCCTTGCTGTATCAGAACTGATGTATTTTGCAAAACTGCAAAGGAAACGTTCTTTTTGCATCACCTGATCAACATGTGGATGTCACCATTGGCGATAAGATGATGAGCTACGGCTGAATTACAAACATCTCATGTAACTGTTTACATCCATCGCTTTAATGGCTCATAGCGAGAACAAGCTTACGCTCCTGTGATTTTAATTTCCTATTTAATGGAAACAGTGCAGTTGCAAAATAGCTTTTTTTTTTTCTTTTTTCAAAATTAGCAGATTATAAACAAAGATTTGCACACATTTGTAATGGAAAATCAGCCACAGTTAGTTTTTGTTCAAAGCTTGATCACTGCTCAGTTTTTAATCAAGTTAGATTTTATTTAACAGCTTTTAGACCATTTATAGCCAATATTTTTATAGCAATGAATCTGAAAATTTTAGAACTATTTTGATTCTGCTTTTCTGGAATAGCAGTTTAATAGCATGTAAGTATCTGTTTATTTTATTCTATTTTTCTACAAATTAATGAACTGTTTTCTTTTAAGTGTCCACCCTTGATTGGGTGTTGGTAGGAAACATTAGTATTTGTCATTTAATCGGTGTCACACTAGAGTGTTTCAACCCTTTTTCCCAGAAACTAACAAGCTAAATCCTCTCTGATCTTAATTAACAGCAGTTTGTCTGAATATTTCAGGAGCTGATGCAAAGCCAGACAGGAAAAGCTTTTCCTTTGCAGCAGCAGATAATTGGAGGAAAATGTCAGCCCAGCAGACTCGGATGTGTCTCTGAGCAGTTTTTAAAACGCTTAATGAGTGGATGCCCACTTCTGCTAACATTTTCCTCGTTTTATGACCATTTGTGGTCATGCAGAAAGTATGATGAGAAATACAGCACAGACCATCTTCTTCATTTAAAGCTTTTACATTCAGTAAACTGCCCTTCCTGGTTGCTAACTCACTCGGTAATATAAGCCAAACTGGACTTTATTGGATCCATTTTTGAAAACAAACTACTGAGAAAAGGAGTCATTTAGAAAATAAACTCCTTTTAATTATGTCAAATTGATTAGAAACGACTATATTCCAAGACTACTGCTCCTCTAATCTACATTTTAGTGTAATTCCTTTCGCCTGGTGGTGATTGTCAAACATCTTGATTTAACTGGCTTGGAATAAATTATTTAGACCCTTAAGACTGTCTGATGTTTGAAACCTCTAATGTTTAAGGGGATAAGCTACAGAGAAAACTGATTTCAGTACCTGGTATTTAGGATCTCATCATTTTCTCATGTCGTGACGACAGGTGAGGGTCTTTATCAACACAAATTGGTAAATTGAGAGCTTTTATTTTTGGTTTGTCTTGTTCTTCAACACCAAATATTAGAACAGAACCCATAATGTCAGATCCACATTATGGCCCCTGATTGTCATGATCCGTGTTTCTGTGTTTAGTTTTGAGTTTTTCTGTGTGATTCTGTTTCCCGTGAGTCTCTGTCTGTCTTCCCTGTTGATTGCTCCCCAGGTGCGTCTACGTACCTGATTACCCTCCCTGTGTATTTAAGTCGACCTGTTGTCTTTGTGTTTTGTCAGATCCTCGTCTAATGTCAGTTCTCAGTTTTGTCTTAGTCGTCACAGTAGAACTGTATGGTCCTGTGACGGCGTTAGCTCATGTATATCAGAATTTAGTTTCAGTTGCTACCGGTTTCAAGCTGTTGCTTAGTTTTCTGCCGTGCCGCCTGAACTGGACTGTCGAGCGTTTCATCAATAAATTCATCATTTTCTTCATAACCCGGGTTCTCTGCGTCTCTCCTCACCACCAACCATGACACTGATACACTGATCATCCATCCTGTTGTCACTTCACTGCAAAAACACAAAATCTTACCAAGTATTTTTGATCGAGTTTCTAGAGCAAATATCTCGGTTTGTCAACTTGTCAAGTTTGCTAACTTGCAACTAACTTTTTGGCAAGCTAAAGCAGATTGTTTTACGCTGCTAATTCTTTCATATTGATGGAAAAGTTCCAGTTCCACTGGCAGATTGTTTAACTTGTAAGTCAATTTTCCCATATCTACCAACAAGTACTTTTTCATAAATATTAAGGAATTATTGACTTAAAAGGTTTGGAAATATGCTTTTTCAAACCATTCTTAACTAACGAAGCATCATAATCATACCTGTCATTTGCTAAAAAAAAAACCTTTAACCCAATAAACGGCTCAACTAAGCCTGGTGTGGAGCAGGGAATATATCGCCATGGTAACTTATGTGTTACGAATCGGGGATTAATTAAGCCAGGACATCTGGCTTAATCCGCTATCCTGGTTTTGTGAAACACCCCAGGCGTTTGCTGTAACCAACACAAGAGATGACAATGGATGAGCTGCAGAACGGATGACGGCTGCACAGATTTATATTATTCATGTCTCACTAAAATAAATGTGGTCTTGACGGTGATGTAGAGCATCTTAATCTGAAAGGACCAAAAAATAAACATGTTTTTATTCTCATCAAGGCAAAGTTGTTTCTGTCATGAAGAAAGTCATTTATGCAACAGACATAATGCACTTTTACTCGAATAGGTTTTATATTAGAGCTATAATAGAGTTTATTATTGTTTCTCTTACATTAAATCCCTAATTTCAAGGTGCTGTACGGATAAACAATTGTGCACTTGTGCAAACATAAACAAAGTGCAGTAAAAATACAAAAATATACTCGAATTTAGACACTAAAATAAAAAGGTAGAGCCCACTAATGGACTGCAGGATGTCTAGGCGTCCTGAATCGTCTGTGAGTGTTTGAATAATGCTGGTTGTGTTTGCAGGGAGGAATATGTTCAGTGGTTATTTGCAGCTCAGGGCAGAATCTGCTGTTGGTAAATGTGATGAAGCTCCATCCAGAGGACAGACAGGTGATGGGTGGGATATGAAAGGTCTCCTGGGAGGAATCTGTGCGTCCCTGAGGCCACAGGAAATGGATATGCCATCCAGAGAGGGGAGAGGGCATCGTATGGGGTATTTATTTATATTTTGGACAATATTTCTCTAAAGCTTTTGCATCCCACACAGGGACAGTATGTTAGAAAACTCTCCTCAGAGGGATGATGCCGTTTCTTGACTAGATTGCTTTTTACCAAGGTGTTGGTAAGAGGTTGAACATGATGCGAGTAATCAGGAAACTGTTTCCATTTGTTCTCCGTTTATGAGGAGAAGGTTGTGGCCTCGTCTGATGGCCCTGAAATCCACGTTCCTTTGTCTTACAAGACAAAAGAACCGGTAGATTCGGTTTGATTGGGGAGCAAAATTACATCTGCTTTTGCTTTTTCTCTGCACTGTCAAATGAACCAAACATTTTGAAAACCTGTTCCCTTCCTCACCTGTGGGGGCGCTGCACCAAGAACTACTGCATGGAAACGGCACCCAAACTTCAGAAGAAGACATTAGTGCAACTTAAGCAAAAATGGAGTGTCATCAGATTTTAGTGTTTGCAGGATTTCTCTTTTGTGTTTGGTAAAAAGCCACAAATTATTTCACCTGCCAGCGCTTGACACACGTTTGCTTTGATTGTATTTACCCAGAATGCCCTGCGCTGTAGTCCACTTCCTGCTTTTACTTTGGTCTCCGGTCTGCTTGGCATTTATAAGTTGAATAATGTGATAATACTGATCGCCGCATTTCTTTTTCTTTCGTCGCAACGTCTCTACCGCCCTCTTTAAACTTTGACAGCTAAACTGTTTCACTTGTGGGCTAAAGCACTGAGAGGTCCCATTTACAGAGCCAAATGTACAACTCCACAGCCATAAAAACATTAAAACCCATCCAATATTGCATCCAAAAAATATGCAGCTCTGTCTCAGAGAGAAAAGAAAATGCTGCCTTTTTCATAGCATTCAAACATCTTTTTAAATTTTTTTACCGAAAATATAATTAAATCTGAGCATGTAACAGTCATTAAAGCATGTGAACATGCATTAGAGATTTAAGCTTTTCAGCTTTAAACTGCTGGACCTATTTTTCTTTTTAATTGCTTCTTGTGCAGCTCTTTTGTAACCACAGCTGTTATCATCATGTAACAATAAAACCTGATTTTTTTTGTTCCTGATGAACCTCTAAAAAAATGAACACAAGTGTCCGTTTTTTACCTGAACTGCAGTTTGAGTCTTTTTGAATATACAAGTTCTGCCAATTAGGTTTGATGGCTTTGTTTGAACATTTAAACTATTTCATAACAGGAGCCATCAAATAAACAAAATGTATTTTTAAATAAGTTTTCTTTAGACATTTTACTTATTTCAAAAGGTTGTTTTTCAAGTTGCATGTAATTATTTAACTGCATATTTCACAATTTCATGATATAATTATTAATTAAATTGAATAATTTAATTACTTAATGTTTTTAATAATTTTATGATGCATTTAATTAATTAATTAATTAATGGGAGATTAACACACATATTTTATGGTATTTATATAATTTTGTCACTCCTGACCCTCCATACTTTACATCTTTAGTATAATCATATAAGGCGTTGGTGTTTGAGTGATTTAAGGTTTACGTACCAATCATGAAGATGACCTTTGGTTTCTTCTTTTCTGTGCAGTGACCTGTCAGAGGAACAACAAAATGTGTTCAAACATTTCATTCAGACCAAGATAAAAGGCTGTGTTGCCTTTTCGATCACACTTTTTTTTCTGTGACCTGAAAACCAGATTTTTATTTTCCAAAGGTGACGACCTCTCTGTAAATCTGTCCATTCTGAAAATCAAACCTGGACCGTGAACAGTTCACTTAAAAACCTCAAAAGTAAGAACGAGTCGCAACTCAAACATTTCACAAGACGCACAGAATTTTTCTCCTTTTCAGTCTTTTTTTTTTAAATGCAACAATAAAAACGTGAAACTGGGTATTTAAAGACGCCTTTAGGCAGAAATGCCATTCAACATTTTTATTTTTTGTGCTGAAAAATTTTCCAATCCTTATAAAACTAACTCTGACCAGAGCAAATGAGCACAGAGGTTCAGTGGAAAACAAATAGATTTTTTTTAACCAAAAAAGGCAGTTCTTGTTGAAACTTGTTGATTAGATTTCATTGTTTTTGAAAAATGCTGCAAAAAATTTATTTGACACCCATTACAAAGTAGTTAGTTTGCACTTCCTGCCACTTTTGTTTGTTTTCCCTGCCAATGTTCAGCGATTAATATTTTTGAAAAGTTATTTTAGTAACAGAGACTTCATAATACATTTTAATTACTGTTTCAGTTGTTTTATTTATTGTCCTTTGGAAATTAATGTCTCTTTCTTTATCTTTGAGAGCGTGTTCTTGCATTAATGTTTTTATTGAAAACTGTCTCAAACTGATATTATTGTTTATCGCAATAAATAATTTCTGGAACAATTTATCATCCAGGAAAATTTATCGTGACAGCCCTGAAGGTATTTTAATTTAAACTTTTATGAGCATGAATAATAAAACTGACCAACATTAAAGCCTGACATTCATGCAGCTCTTTAAGCAGCTTGAATGCAGTTTGTTTTGCCGTCCGTCTGCCGGAGATGAGCGACATCGGGCCTGAATCCACTGACCAGCCTCCCCAGATGATAACGGCTCAATACTGTTGATGCAGAGTGACAAACCCAAACTGACGTCGGCCGTAGAGGGAAGTTCATTCATTCGTCTGGTCAATAATGCTAATAATGCTGCGACACTTTTGGCATTTCCAGATAAAAGGCTGTTTCTAATTAAATCAGCAGCTGGGACAGAAAATATGGCGCACAAGTTATTTTTCCTCTCTCATTTTTAATTAGCATATCTAGTAAACTTACTTTCTGTGGCTCCTTCAGCATACTCCTCCTCTTCATCAGCCTGGAGAAGGAGAGAAGTTAAGATGTTATCTGTTGTGTTTTAATCTGATTCTTTGGTCTTTAGAAATTCAGATGGCTTTGAAATAATTCACAAGTTTAGATGTTGTTTATTGTGTCCAATGTCAAATATGAATTGTTTTATTTATCTTCATTATGGTCATTTTTTTAGTTTGCATGGAGAAACTCCTGTTGGTTTTCTTAGCAACCCAGAAAAAGTGCTAAACTAAGTAGCACTTTGTTTTATTTTATGAAATTAGATCACATGTTCAAATTTCATGAGTTAAATGTCTGCAGAGCATTGTTTTGGTCAGGCTGAATAAAAAGTTATGTTTTTATTCTTTTAAGTAAATTTTCTAGTCCTCATATCCAGATTTTTCTACATGGGTGTTTTTTAAAAGAAGCCAATTGAAACATGCTGTTTAGCATTTTAATCAGTTTTTATTTGCTGTGCTGCCACGTCAAACAGTCGAAGCAGCAACTATTTAAAAAAAAGGAAAACAAAACCTACCAAACTGTGATTTGTGTCCCATTGCACTGCATATGAATATTCATTTATTCATACTTATTTCTCACTGAAACAATCCTTTTGGTCTCGGCAGATGAAGAACCTTGATGGCAAATGTTGCATTTGCAGAAACAAAGGTATTTAATTAAGTCTCTTCATGAAAAACTGTACAAAATTTGACAAACCTGAGAATTAGATTTGAGTTTCTGACTGGTAATCAATGTGAACCACATTAAAAACTGAGTCATTTCTATTCAGTTGAATAAAAAAAAAGAAATGCATCCAAAGTAGTGAGTTAATGTAGCAGTGAGTCTGTTGGCATTTTAAACAGTGCAGATTGTGCAACGCATTCAGAAAAATCTGAAACAAACAACTATTGTCTTCCCTCCTAACAATTCAGCGTGAGCTTTCATCACCTCCTGCTTTTCTTTCACGTCCCACTGAAATGCGTTTGGATATGCAAAGGCTTCGCTTAACGTCTAAAGAACGGCTTTCATCATGCACTGAATGCTCAGTGAGGTGATTGTCTGGCAGCTACGTGCAGAAAAGAAAGCACAACTGCGAAATGTGTTCTCGTTCCAGTCCGAGGCGGCTCCAGACAATACGTTTTGTGCTCTTTTTGTAAAGCAAAATCAAAGCGAGCTGCACGGCAAACATAATAGATCTTTTGATGAAATGTTTCACGAAGCGACGTATGAGTTTTAATTTGATTCCATCCGCCGTTCTAACACAACTCCCAGAAGATTTATCTGCATTTCTGTAAACAGGAGGTAATTAAAACCGCTCTCACATCATGAATGACTCGGGTTGCTCCGACACCTACAGTGTTTTCCTCCATCAGTGAAACTAATTTTATTAGGGCAAAAGTTATAGTTGTTTGACGTTTAGAAATCGAATCCATGCAGATGAGGTCAGGGTGAAGTAATTAGTTACACGCAAGACTTTTTTTTATGTTTTGGAAGTTAAATATGTGCAGTTTCTTGTTCAGAGCTAACTGGGCAAATCTGGACACCCTGTTGCATTAAAACTGCAACTTTTTTTTTTCCTGCTTCTGTTTGCTTTTCACTGGATAAACATTGGAGATAAACCCCAAAAAACATAATTACAGAAATAGGAAGCGGTATCTGACATCCTCAAACTGCTGCTAATGAAATGGATGAATGTGAGAAAATAAATTGCGTCCTAAAAATTTAACTTTGGTCAAACAACAAATGCAAAGCAAATATGACAGGGGAGCTCTTTTCAGATTTATTCTGCATGTATAAAGTGGTGGAGGAGAAAAATGTTTCAGGAAGTGAACAGAAGATTACAAATAAAACTCAATATCTTTTCCCTTATGATTTTAAACAAGAAAAATTTTATATTCACAACTACAAATGGGAGCATTGTAGTACCAGTGGCTCTCCAGTAGGTGGTGACAATGTCAACATTAAACACTTCAGCTCAGCTCTGTGGCTTTGGGATGAATTGGAGTGCAGTTTGCAAGTCAGGGCTTCCCGTCCAACATCAGTGTCTGACCTCAGAAATGCACTTATGGAAGAACTCTCCCATAAAAACACTCCTGGATATTATAGTCAGCCTTCATGTTTGGTCAATGTTATAATAAAGCCTTTCAGTAAAGAAAGGGATGTCAAAGTTCATGAGCGTGAATACTTCTGTTGTTACTTGTTTTTATTGTGATTTAATAAAAACAAAATCAGTGCTTTGACTGCAGAGGTGATTACAACATTTGGATGCCTGTTGCTGTGAAGCCCAAGCATAGCTGGAGTTTGGGGATCAGTGGAGCCTCTCGGGTAAAAGCGGAGCCCGGCGCTGTTATTGGTGATAAATAAATGGTGTCAGTGTGGAGGAGTGGGTGCCAGTAACAAGCCAGCTTGTCATGTGGGTACACCAACTGGTGTGATGACTCACAGGCAGAAACACATGCACGGCACACAACACTCCCACGCGATGGGTATAAAATATTCATGCATGAACACCAAAACCCTCAGTAAGACGCACCGATCAGTTCATTTGTAGGGAGGAGATACAGTAGAGACGATGCACTCAGGCTTACACAAACGTCCAAAAATAACTCCGTCTGTTATAGATTTTAACTGCTTTCATTGACTTGGCATTTACTGGAATCTGATTTGGAGCTTTTAACCCATTTTCTGTTGTGCATGTTAACATAAATCTTTCATTGTTTATACATTTAATTGCATGATACACCTGAGAGTCCGTTAGACTCTGTTTGATTGGGGACCAAAGTTGCAACATTTGTTATATTTTCAGCTGCTGTGGTTCATTTTCACACAGCACTGAGTCAAACAAGCCAAATTAACCAAAACCTGTTCCCCTCCTCGCCTGTGGTGGCGCTGCACCAGGGAAGGAAATGACTTAAAAACCTCTGAAGAAGACAATAAGTTTGTTCACGTGGTGAACAAGCCTCATCCTCCAACCGCTTCCTGTCGTTGTCTTCATCTTCTCCGCTAATAGTAACATCCGCTTGTTGATCACGTGACTCGCATGATGTGAATTTTTTCTTTTCCATTGCAGTTTTGCAAAATATACAAATTTCCATACAGCCTAAAAACCAAAAACATTTTTTCAGAATGGCCTGTTTTCATCTAGCAAAATTATTTTTGTAATGCCAGTTTGGACAATTACATGGTCATTGGGAACTAAAATAGCTGCTTTCTCCAACCATTAAATCAGCTTTTCTAGCTTGACAAGCTGAACTTTTTCATGCATGAATTGTGGCTCTTCATGTCAGGATATTTTTCCAACGTGCTTTTGATTTTCTTAAAGCATGAAAACAAGTGGGGATTTTTTTATGTGATTAGTTGTAATTTTCTCCAAATACAAAGTTATTTGGAAAATACATCACTAGTATTGTTCTTTAGGGGTTTCTTGATGTCATGAGATATCTCTCTCTCTCTCTCTCTCTCTCTCTCTATATATATATATATATATATATATATATATATATATATATATATATATATATATATATATACATATATATTTTCCACCTGCTCCAGTTCTCTACAGTAGAAAGAGGGACTGGATATTCCCGAGTTGCTTTTTCGTCTGCCGGCCATGTTGGATTTAACGAAAATTTTTCTTGCACTTGCAGTGGATGGCCAGTAGTTGGCAGTGTGTTGTATGATGCATGATTGTCCACTTCAGTGGTCTGTGTGCATTTATAACATAAAAATCCACAAGAAACGCAAGAAAATAGCTTTTAGACGGCTGTCCACTGTAGTGACTACTATGCATGAAAGGGCTTGACAGACATTATTTTTCAAAATGTCTGTGAAGATGGTGGAACCGGGAAAAGTTGGTGTTTGTTTTTTTTAATTTTTTTTTATTTTGTTTGTTTGGAATAAGGAGAATCTGTGGAGAAACTAAAAGAATTATGTTTTCCACCCGGTCTGATGGCTTTGAACCTATTTTTCACAAAAGGAGTTAGAATAATGATTTAATCGAGGTGGAAGAAAACAGAAGAAACCTTTCCTTTGCTTTTAAAACTGGAGAGTTAAATGGAAATCATCTGAACTCAGTAGAGACTTTTCCAAATCCTCCTGCTCTAAAGGATTGCTGTTACGAAGCGACACTCATTCTGGATTTGCCAGACATGGAAGAAGATGCTTCTGTGTAGCTGATGCATTATTTTTATTTTTGCTCATTAATCGCCTCGTGAGGCTGAGCAGTGACAGGAAACAGCCGCTGGCAGAAAGTAGAGCTGCAGCTGCTCAGCTCGGATGTGATGCTCTGGCTGCGAACTCGCTGGCGCTTCAGCTTTGGGTCCATTTGTGAATGAAACCTTGGTGTTAATGATGCGGTGCAGCCGCTGCTTCATTAGCCAAGGGAAGACCGAACCTTTTGGGACCTATTCTCTAATGAGGTGTGACACAAATACAGTCGCTTCACACTGACGTAGCCCTGCCGCTTCCCTGAAAACATGAATAAAAATATGACACCAGCTATAAACTGTGCCACAGCCTTTGTTTAAGGCAAGGCTGGCAAACTAGTTTCCCCTCTATGTTACGTAAAAGTTGTTTTGATGAAAAATTAGGTCAGAAAGAGTCTCACTACTTTAATTATTATTCACTGCAACTGCAGAATAGGTATAAAGGAAATAAAAGCTCATTTCATTTGTCTGGCAGAATCTTAAAGATGCAAAAGCATGCAGACATCTTGAAACGTTCTAACATTTTTTTCAGGTTGAGTTGTTTGTGATTTTTAGGTGACAGACTTTCATAAGGCAGCTCATAATTGTGAAGTAGAAGAAAAAAATGCATGTTTTCTTTTCAGTCCATCAGAAAAAGGAGTATAGCTGGAGATGAGAGATTTTAAAAATAAATTCTCCGGTTTGTTTTATACCACTTCAGATTTCTGATTTCTTTTTTTTCTGACGTTCTTTTCTAAAAAATAATTTAGAAAAGACAGAAAATATTTACAAAAAGTGGCTGTGGGTTGTACGATGGAGTATTAGGGCCAGGATATGATAACTTTCATTTAATTATGAAAATATCATCATTAGAGATGTGCCGATCAGGTTCTTCCTGCCGATTCTGATTCCGATCACCCATGAGGGCCGATCATGGCCGATCACTGATACCGATCACATAATTATTATCATTTTTTATCATAAACAGTACCGGTTACATTATGTGCAAAAGGGAACCATGAATTCACCTTAATTT
>NW_006800147.1:409997-417966 GCF_000485575.1 Poecilia formosa
CACACCTCTAATAATCATAATAATAACAAAATAAAGATGCAATATTATCAGAAAAACATCTTAAAATTAGGAGAAAAGTAATTTTCGCGAAAAAAAGCTAATAGATCAAGATCTAACGTGGCACATTGGTCCGTGTCGTTTTTTGTGCAAAGGTTTCAAAGTCCTGTTATTGCTAATAATTTGATGCTGATCTGTAAATATATTAAGTATTTCCTTATAAACCAATAGTAAGATTCTCAACCATTCTAATTTAAGTTAGAAAGGTTTTTTTCTGTAACATTTCTCATAAAATTACTAGTTAATGTTTCTAATATTACCCCTGTATTCTTGTACTATTATGACATTATTCTCGTAATAGAAATTGTGGCCTGGCTCTAATGTTCAAAGTCCAAATAAGTAGAAGGTGTCAAACAAGATGGCGGCGCTTGGTGCACTAACATCACTTTGAACTAAGAAAACCTAAAGAGTGCATTGGTAAAAAATAAAAATCCTGATTCTCTAAAAAGTTAAACATTCAAAAGCCAAAAAAATTGGTTAATTGGTAAAAAATCTTTACTTAGATGCTGGTCGAGACCCGAAGAAGAACTTGCAGCTCTAATTACAATGAGCGCAGCAAGGCGAGTATAAATACTTTAACATGTCAGCCGTGGCGCAGCTAATTCATCAGGAATTAATCAGAGCAGGTGGACAGTTTGGGAATAATTGTTAAAAACTTCCAGGAGATTGGACAGCACACGTCAAAACCTCCTGCTGCAATCCTCTTTGATCAGCACGATTACTCAACCCATCTCCTCCTCACATCAGACGCTGCAAACACAGGGTGACGGGGCGTTGCTGCGTCTTTGTTCCACTTCGCAGGACGCACCGCGTCCCCCTTCGGCGTGGCGAGAGGTTGCGCAGGGACATGACCGTCTTCAGCGAGTCGTTCTCGCCTCGTTTGTTTGCACTCTGCTCGCCCTCCAGCCCCTCTGCGTTTCACCTCTGCACGGATTAATGACTTACAGTATGAATAGAGCGGCCTCTGCCCAGGCTTTGAACGTGTCTGAATAATGAGTGGATGACATCATTTAGTCATTGATCAGCCTCATTCAAAGGTCAACGTATTCTGGCTCCACAAAGAGCGTCAACCGGTTGTGAAGCCCCGGGAGACGAGGGACAGTCGGGACTCGGGTAAGGAAGCATCTGGCTCTGTGATCAACTTAAAGTCAAAACGTCAGACTGCTTGTTTGGTTTTCCTGTAAAAGTGGAGCAGCTTCAGGGTTTATTTCACCCTGCGTAGCCACTTCATGCAGAATGAGCAGGCTCTTAAAGGACTCTCATTAAACTCCAGGTCATAGTTCCCCCTATTGAGCAGGTGAAATAATGACTATGAAGGACTGTTTGAGCATTTCCTGTAGACTGAATGTGTTTCAAAGGCAAAATACCCCTTAGAGATGCAAACATTTAATAAACTTACGATTTATTGTCGATTAATGGTTTATTAGATAGAAATAAGTGAATTTTTGTGAACTTATAAGGTCCGCTTTGACCTTCTGTGTTGTAGTTTGGCCGCCGTCCAGCAGAGGGCGTCGCCGGTCATTTTTAAGAGGCGTCACATAACAGGGAAGAGAGTCCGGTTTGGGATGAAAAATGCACGTTTCCGGTTCCGTTTCGAAATGTAAACAAACACTCAACAAGCTTCTTAGGTTTGACGGAGGAACTTAAACTGATGGGACGGAGTATTTTAGAGCCGTTATTAATTAATGTTGCTCATGGAATGACGTTTAATATTCCTTCAACAGCAACAAGCAGAGGTGGGGAAGTACTCAAAAGTTGTACTGACTAGCATTACTTAGATATATTTTTACTCAAGTAAAAGTAAAAGTCCAATCCAAGAAATTACTCAAGTTAAGAGTAAAAATGTATTTGGTACAACGCTATTCAAGTATTGAGTAACTGATCAAATCATCAATCATTTATTACTTAAAAATTACATAATTTGTATTTTCAGTACAACATGACAATAATTCATATAAGTAATGAAAATAATCAGGCAAAATAATTTTTTTTCAAATCAGTTTCTTTCACTGTAAAGCTTATGAAACTTTAATAAAACTGCAGGTGTGTGTCTGGTGTAGGGCTGTTGTAAACGAATATTTTAGTAATCGAGGTACTCGAATCATTCGAGGAATCGTTTCAGCCCTAGTCTGGTGTATTTTTGGTTAAAAAATGTTTTGTTTTTCATTCAGTGGGTAGAAAATCTATAAATTTTACTTAAGTGTAGCGATACTCCATAATAAAATTACTCAAATTAAAGTAAAAATGCTCCTAAAAGTAAAATTTTTCAATAAAGTTACTCAAGTAAAAGTAAATAAGTAAATGTAACCAGTTACTAATCAACTCTGGCAACAAGACTGTGCTTCTGTTTGAAAGCTTCTCTGTTCATGGGGAATTAAAGTCTTTTGCTTCTATTCATCAACTTAAGAGGCTCTTGTCTTGTTATATTTTATAAATATGTATAAGTTTAACAATGTGAGAACCACAATTTTATCTTTATTCAGTCTGTACTTAATACAACTGACACAAAATAATGTTTTTTTTTATTCAAAATATTGTAAAAAATGTAGGTCTTTATGCTATAGAACGACGTCTGTCCCTCTTTATAGAAGAAGAAAATGGCCGCTTATCAATAACTTTCACCCCTAACACTTATATTTTCCTGAATATATTATCTCTCAGTCTTCATACCTAACTCAGGACGGCTGTAGCTTTTTGCATTTGGGTTTTCTTGGGCTGCATTCTTCCTGACGGTTGCAATCAAGCGCCGGCTGACTGGATTTGAACTGCCAGTGAACTCCTCTTCTGCAGATGTTCACAGAGTTTTAAGTCTGTGTTTTGCCAGATGGATTCAGGTCACTGGTGTGTTGAAAGGTGAACGTCGGTCACCTCCATCCAGAGATGTTTTTGTCTACATTAATCCATTCCTTCACTTCCTATCAGGGTTTAGTTTGTCCCTGCTAAGAGCTTCAGGAGTTTGCTGCTGTCGCAGTAAAAAGTGAGCGCAAAAAAAAACATTTTACTGGGACGTCATCAAAACAAGCTTTTATATCTTATAGATGGAGAATGATCTAAAAGCTACATTCAAAAATAAATTCAAGTCGACTTTTATTTAAAGAACTTGGGGAAACTGTAAGACAGCGTTTTATGAAAACAAAATTCAATCAAGGTGCGTTCACACCAGCTCTCTTTTGTCTACTTTCTAGACAAACCTTAGTTTGAGTTTGTCTAGAAAGTCTGGTTCGTTTGGGGAGCTGTGAATGCGCAATCAATCTTTGATGTGGACCAAAAAAGCAAGAAAAGTAGTGGGGGGAAAAAATAAATGGGTGCCCTGTTCTGAAAAACTAAAAAAGGGAAATAACCATAAATAAATATATAAAGGTCTTACTGTGAGCTAAAAAGAACCCGTTTCAGCTACATGCTATCGAGCTGGGCTAATCGGCCCCCAAAAAAGAGACATCTGTGATAAATTAGCATAATTAGAGACAACAATATAAACATTATATAAAATTTAAACACATTAAAAAAGGCTTTATATATATTTATATAAGCCTCTTTTAAGTTTATCACTGTCACCTCTTCTTTTAAGAGCAGGCACAAATGCCAAAAAGTGAACTCCGGTTTGCCTAAAAACCTCGCTCTCAGTTCGGTTGAAGTGAACTCTGGTGCAGTATCAATGCTAAACTTAATAGAGACAGCTCCAAAAGCACGAAGTGGACCACAGTGCAGGGCATTCTGGGTAAAAACAACCTAAACAAATGAGCTAGTCTACCGCTAGTGGGAGTAATGGCTTATAGTCTTTTACCAAAGACAAAAGCGAAATGCTAAAAACGGTAAAATACGACGCTAATCCATTTTTGTTTACATTTTGTGAAGAAGGAAGTTAAGCTCATGTCTTCTTCAGAGGTTTTTGTGTCATTTCCTTAAGTTGTTCTTGGTGCAGCGCCCCCACAGGCGAGGAGGGGAACAGGTTTTCAGTTAGTTTGGCTCGTTTGACACAGTGAAGCATGAAAGTAAAAATGTTGCAACCTTGGTCCCCAATCAAACCAAGTTTACTGGAATATCAGGTGGAAATCTACCTTAAAGGTACGCAGTTATTATTTGGGGCAAAGGGTGTTTTTCACTAACAGCTCCCTGATCTGAAATCATTCAGTTGAAGACATGGAGAGAAAAACGGGAGACGCAGAGAGTGTGTGTATATGAAACAAACCCGACCTGGTTAGAAAACAGCCGTAGAGAATCAGAAGTGGAAAAGAGCTCAGAAAGATGTTTTGAGTCGTTTAGTTGGATGAGAGATCAGACAGAGGTTGAAGTTGTTGCTCCACCGACAGCAGCAGCATCCAGATTGTGTGGAGGAACGGCGCTGATCTGAAACGCTGCCAAACGTTGCACAACAATGGCTGCCATCTCAGGACATTTACAGCGCTGAATCATCTGGCCTTTGAGACGAGCTTACCGACACCTTTTTATTTTTTAAAGCTGCTTTGAGGCTGTCGCTCATGTTAGAAACCAAGGAGAAAAGAAGAGCGCCGGATGAGGAAATCAGAGTTTATCTGGTTGGTAATCTTTATTTAAAATGCGGAGGGAAATATTAAAATGTTGATATTAAAGTGAGGTTAAAAAGGCTAAAGGGGAAGCTTCTGGATTCGGATAAACATAAGAAAACACTACAGGATTTTCTACACTTATTTTTATGGAGTTTTTCTCGGGTTTTTAGGATAAGTTTGAGGGTGAAAGCTTCACATTATGTTTTCACACTAAATTCTATCAAGTACTTTTGGTCTAGTTTCTAGATATCTTGGTACAAAACAAACTTACAAGCGAGTTTTCAGCAATTTATAAACGCTTGTTTTAAGTAAATAATTCCTCAATATTATTGAAAAAATACCAGTTCTGCTAGCAAATTATTTCACTTATAACCAGACTTTTTCCCATGCTATAAATTAAAATATCTGCCAGTGGAACTAGTAGTTTTTCATCAATATCAAGGAATTATTTGCTTAAAACAAGCTCCTGTTTCTTGCTGAAAAGTTACTTGTGTATTAGTTTTTCTCTTTTCAAGTGTACGAAGATATTTGTCCGAGAAACTAGACCAAAAATACTTGGTAAGGTTTTGTTTTTGCAGTGCAGTTTGAGTAATCACTGCGTTTATCAGCGCATGTTCCCAGGGCTGGGAAATTATCTCACCTGGTTTTCTTTGTGGGTTTCCTCTGCCAGGCTGCCGGTTTCCCCCAGCAGATTGAGATCCAGTTCGCTCGGACCTGAACACAGACAGACCCAGTCGATAACTCGTAACAGGATCACTTTAACAGCTTGGTATTTTAGGAGCAGAGTGAAAAAAGTACACCCTCTTTCAATCCGTTTAATGTATCAAGACATAATAAAAATGTTCTGCTGTTTACTAGGTTAAATAAATTATTTAAATTCACTTTAATGTGTAAAAAAAATAATACACACACTCTTCAGATGAGAAAAGATGTGCATGAAGAAGTAAGTACACCCCTTACTCATGTTTCAATAAAATTTAAGAACTGATGAACTTTATTTACTAGCAGCTACTTGCTCTTATTTATTAAGAATTTTGCAGCACAGCCTGGCAAGCTTGTCTAAATAAAAACAAGATTAGTGGAACAATTTGAACAGACGAGAAAAGCAGATTACCAAAAACTCAATCTCAAACTAACTGTAAAGCACGGTGTTGGTGGGGCGGTGAGGTAGGCCTAATTTGCAGTTTTTCTGTAAACAAATGAGTCAAACACAAGGCCGTCTATCTGAAAACAGGAAACAGCAGTGAATCTACAAAACACAGGGTGAAATACGGAGGTGGCAGCATCATGCTCTGGGGTTACTTTAATTAACATAGGACCAAAGTTTTTTTTAATTATGAAGTTTTTACTAAATGCCACTCAGTTTTTACTCAAAACATGCTTTTAAACTAAAGATTTTTCTGCATCACTGTGAGCAAAAATGTCTTCACTGCACGAAAAATCCAAAACTTAATCCAACAGAAATCTGTGGACAGCAGACACAATCTGATTAATTTAGAGAACATTTTCAATGTTGAAGGGAATAAATATATTATACACAGCTCTGGAGACCATTTAACATTATCAGTTTATCTGATTTTACTTTTTATAGGTATATGTTTGAGTAAAATGAACATTATTATATTATATGAACTCCTGACATGTCTCTGAAATTACAAGCAAAACTTTAGCGTTTATTTGCATAAAATGAAAAATGGTCAAAATAGGAAAAAGGTGCAGTGCTTTCAGACCTCAAATAATGCAAAGGAAACAATTTAGAAACACCAATACTAATGTTTTAACTCAGGAAGAGTTCAGACATCAATATTTGTTGGAATAAGCAGAAGGTTTTCTACGGGGTTCAGTGCAGCAGCAGCGGGCTCTTCCTTTTTTCCAGAGCTGAATATGGGACGGAGATGAGCAGAAGTGGTAACACATTCACATTCCCTCTCCTAAATCCTTTTCTTTTCATGATTTAAAACATCTAGAATCCAAAACCATGAATCCTTTTCATTTCGAGCTGTAAAAACCTTGTAAGGCTGTAACAGCTGAATGAGAAACAACATCTGGAGGCAGAAGTGCATAAATCAATCATGGCCTCCACCTCTTGTAAGAACTCCTTCACTTGTCTGCTTCCTACTTCCAGCAGCAGATAAACAGTTTTCTCAGAGCCGGAGCTTCGTTATCCTAATTGGCTCCAGTTGATCTGTTTTCTGAGACACACCTGCTGAGACCTGCAGGGCTGAGAAACACGCAGCGGCGGGCAGAAACCAGTTAGATTTGCTGCTGCTGCTCGCAGCACATAACACCAGTTTTAAGGTCCTTCACTGGCTCCCTGTAGCTCAGACAACAGACTTTAAAATACTGCTGTTAGTTTATAAATTACTGAACGGGTCAGCACCACAACACATTAAAGATCTGCTGTTGTCATAGCAACCTTCCAGACCCCTCAGGTCTCCTGGTTCTGGTTCTGCTCTGCATCCCCAGAACCAGAATCAAACAAGGAGAAGCAGCATTCAGCTTCTATGCACCACAAATTTGGAACAAACTTCCAGAAAACTGTAAAACAGCCGAAACATTGAGTGCCTTTAAATCTCGACTAAAAACCCAGCTGTTTAGAGTTGGATTTTAAACGTAATCAATTACGAATTTAACGACGACACTTGACTTAATGTGATGTTTTGATTGTTGATTTTATGTTGCATGACTTTGTATTTTTATGTAATGATGTAAAGCACTTTGAAATGCCTTGCTACTGAAATGCAGTGGCGCAAAAAGTGGGTATGCAGCGCATGCAACGCATAGGGGCGCAGCACCAGAGGGGGCGCCAAAACCCCGTCTGGATGGGGCCGATTATGTTTTCCCATACACTTCAGCGCGCCTTACGCTCCTTCACTTCACGCACATAATGAGGTAAATCTAGCGCGAGTTTCATACTTAACGTATCCTTGCCTCGGGGGAGGGGGGGGAGGAAGCAAGCGTATATTTTCTACGCTGACGTTCCTTCCTTCGAGGGCGGGGGGGAGCGCCGATTTATGTTTTCGCATCCACCTGAATAATGTGCAGTTGCGCCACTGCTGAAATGTTCTGTACAAATAAAATTTGATTGATTGATTACTCAATTACATTACAAAACATTACTTTTAGGAGTATTTCACCACATTGCACTTTTTACATGTAGTTCAGTAATTTTATTATAAAGTATTGCTACTTTTAATTTAGAAGATTTATGGATTTTCTACCCACTGAATGACAAACAAACATGTGTCTACCAAAGATTCACCAAACACGCCTGTAGTTTTGGTTAAAGTTTCATATGTTTTTAATTGGAAGAAACTGATTTGAAAAAAAAATTATTTTGCCTGATTTCATTTTTTTTTACTTGTATGAATTATCATCATTTTGGT
>NW_006800147.1:417976-420419 GCF_000485575.1 Poecilia formosa
CACACACACACACACACACACACACACACACACACACACACACACACACAGAGGAACTGGAAGACATTTTAAATATCCAAATTAAATAAACAAAGCAACAACTAAAGTTAATTTTGAAGTCTTGTTGAAACCAAAGCAACAGACTGAAGATTTTTATCATTCAATTTTTGGTAGAAAAAAAGAGAAACGATAAATCATGCCAATGGAATATAGTGAGTTTGTTTCAATTTATCATGCGATTACCTGATTTATTGATTATTGTGACAGGCCTTGGTTTGCATCTATTTGAGCGACAGAAATCAGGCGAATTGCTGCACCTTAAAAACCCAGACAGCTGCTCTGGTTTCTAACTGGCAGATAAATTCATCATCATCTTCTGTGAATTTAGTAAAACTCCTCCGCCTAACAGTTCAAATTATGCAGCTTCAGATGTTCAGACGAAAACTAATCCAGAAACGTTTCCCCTGTTCGGTTTTTGATGCATAATAATAATAAAGAGCTTCGTGATGCAGTGGAGTACAGAGTCAGCAGCCTGTCCGGGTTCATCTGGCTCCGTCAGCGTGGAGACGGCTCTGCTTTTACCGGGTGGTGTCAGGTGGGGGGGGGCTCGTCAGCGCCACCTCGGCCCAGAACTCCTGCTGCTGCTGCTGCTGCCAGAACCAGAGAGGACAACGGCCTCGTTTCTTCTGGGAAACCGCCACGAAAATACTACAGGACGATTTGTCCTTAGAGTCTATTTTTATATTCGTCATCAACTCATCACTGAAACGTGTGAAGCTCATTCTCCGTGAATCCAAGCTTTTTATGCTGCACAACATTCCACGTCTTTATTTTTACTTCTACATCCCTGCTGCGAGCGTTTTAATCTTAGAACTGAAGCCAAACCAAACTAGACGCAGAAATTTCTTATTGTTTTTAGCAAACATCCAAACCTGCAAGCTTCAGCGTCGCTGGCAGACAGCAGCTAATTACCTCCTGCCGGAGGTGGAAATCTGCTTTTAACGAGGCATTTTTAATTTGCAGAGAATAACCTGTTTGTTTTGAAGAGATAACAGAAGGAGGTGAAGATATTTGGAAACATCCAGAGAAAAATTAAAGCCCAAGATCAAACAAAATGGTCAAATATTCAGCATTAATTACTTAAAACTTATAAACTTACAAACAAAGCTTGTTCTGCTAGCCTTGAAATAAGACAAAACTAACTATCAACTAACTTTACAGCAAGATATGAGAGCTTGTTTTAAATGAATAATTCCTTAATCTCGATGAAAAAGTGAAATAGTCTGCCAGTGGAACTAGTTTACAATAATTTCAATAGTAAGAAATTATTGACTTACTAGTCAGAAATGTTCAAGTTAGTTTCTTCTGTCCTATTTCAAGTTGCACTAAAATATCTGCACTACCAAAAAAACCTGGTAAGATTTGTTTTTTAAGTGCGCTCGTTTGAAACACTGAGATTCTGCCCTCTTCAAGTGCAACAAAGATAATGTAATGAAGTTTCATGTGTAAATATGACACAGTTTGAGCTGCATTTTGTTTATGGAAGTACTTTTTAAAACTGCAAAGTATGTGAAGATGTTACCATCCATCCCCTGCATCTGTTTAGTTTTTAACATTTGCATCATGTAGCTGACTGCTCTCAGTTTGGGGGGAATAGAGCGTCAGTTTGCTGTCAAGTAGCTTGAGGGATTGTCAAGGATTGAAATGAGAATGGGCTCCGAGTCTCATTATGTGCTCAAACCAAACGATCCGACACACAGACCATTCAGAGAAACAGACATGTGGGTGGTTTGTGGGTCAGGCTAATTCTGAAATCCTGAAACAGCAGCCGATTCTGCAGGGATTTTCTCTCTAACCCGGGTCCTATCCTAAACCTTTATCTTCAGATTACTCTAAATAGATTCACCATCCAGCAGCATTGCTGTCAATACCAAAACTCTGAACGTGCTTTTGTCACAAGCTGCTTTTATGTCACCTTCATGGTGACTTTTCACCTCCTAATGAGAATCTGCCTCATTTTGAGCAATAACTGTTTCTCACTAAATTGCAGAAGCTGCCCATGATGCTCAGCATTTAAAACAAAGAGGAACGGCAGCGTCATTGTTTCTTTACAGTAACAGAAGCATTGCGGCTGCGATGGAGTGGAATTAAAAGTTATAGATCCGATTTTTAAACAGTCATTTGGAGATTTCAGAAGGTTTTACCATCTATGACATCAGAATTAGGTTAAAATGTTTCTCCATTAGACTCAAATATGGCTGCTGCAGTTTTACTTGATGCCAAACACCAAAATACTGAGGATGAAGAATAATGAGCGGATCGAATTATTTTGGATGGATGGACAGTTGGATGGATGGATGCATGGTTGGATGGATGGATGGACAGTTGGATGGATGGATGGATGGATGAGTGGACGGATGGACAGATGGATGGACAGATGGAT
>NW_006800147.1:421385-452958 GCF_000485575.1 Poecilia formosa
TGACTATAGGATGGATGGATGGATGGATGGATGGACTGATAATCGGATGGATGGATGGACTGTTAATCGGATGGATGGATGGATGGATGGACTGATAATCGGATGGATGGATGGATGGACACTTGGGAATCCACTAAATAAATAAACTAAATTGTTAGTTTGTAACAAAACCTGTACACAAAATGATCCTCCTAACAAACAAAACAACTTCCCTGAATTCATAAATAAATAAGTAATATAATAATAATCGACTATTTTAAACATTTTGACCTGAACCATAAAGATTGTCCAGTGAAATGATCCGTTATGAAACCCTCAGCGATGGTTTCATCCTGCCGACTCAAAGCCCTCGTCCGTCTCCTTTAGCTAACCGTCTTAGAAACGCATCAGCCATGAAATCAGCACAGAAACGCCTTCAGAGCGCCGACTGAGCACCGACTGGTCGCACCTTTCGGATCAGCGCTGTGAGCAGCTGCTCATCAGGTTTTACATAACAACCTGCAGGGTGTGAAGTTTCAACCTCAGTCTGTGTTTCTCACAGAGCTGCTAACTCTCTCAATCTGGCTGCGTTAACCAGGAAGTCTGTGGGCGATGGCGCCTTTTCTTTCCTCCACTGAATGTGGGCCTCTTTGGTGAAGCTGAAGAGTACAGCTCTGTAAAAATGAACAGCCCTCTGCACTGAACGCCGTTGAAAACCTCATTTTTATTCCTCCAAATATTGATTTCTGAACTCTTCCTGATTAAAACATTAGTATTATTGTTTCTAAATGAATATAAACTTGTTTTCTTTGCATTATTTGAGGTCTGAAAGGGCTGCATCTTTTTGTTATTTTGACCATTTCTCATATTCGGCAAATAAATACTAAATTTCCAAGATCCAAGATTTTTTCTTTAAGTGGGATGTTTTTATAGTTCCATCTGGATGTCTAGTAAATATTTAAACATTTTATTAAAGGTAATTCAGACCAGGCTGAAGCAGTCAGACTTCTGTGTGAACAGTTTACAGAAGAATTACACTGCAAAACTGTATTTTTGACCTATTGTCTAGTGCAAATATCTTAGTAGACTTGACATAGGACAAAACTAACTAATAGATTACCTTTCAGCAAGATATAGGAGCTTGTTTTTAAATAAATAATTCCTTAATATTGATTAAAAAATACCTATTCAATTGGTAGATTATTTCATTTGTTACATGGAAAAAATGTCTTATGAGTTAGTTTATCTGCCAATAGAACTTTTTAATCAATATTAAGGAATGATTGACTTAAAACAAGCTCCTATATCTTGCTGAAAAGTTTACTTGTGAGTTAGTTTTGTCTTATTTTAAGTGTAACAAGATATTTGCACTAGAAACTAGATCAGATATTCTTTGGTAAGATTTTGTGTTTTTGCAGTGTTTGTCTGTAAAAAGCAGCGCGCTGTCTACAGAAGTAATGATGGACGCCGCCATCTATGGATCTGTTTGAAGTTATTCAGCAATGGGAGCCGGCAAGATCATAACGAAGCTAATAAAAAGAAAGAACGAATAAAAGCAACGGCCTTTTGTGGCGCATTGATCGCAGTTTCTGCAGAGAAGTGAAGTCAGAGCGAAGAGCGGTTTGATTGTGACGAGATGTGCTTCAGTGACACAGACTTCTTTCATAAATTAATAATTATTTTCAGCCATTGTTTACGTCCAGATTTACAGCGTCTGGCTTCTGCTGCTGCAGAATTATGATTCATGTCTCACATCAATGACATAAAAGCTGGATGAAGATCAGAAATGGGCCATAAAAAAGTTGGATACGGGTCACATGTTTGGGGAAAAATCCAATTTAGGACAATTTGAAGAGACCAGACAACCTAAAAGTAGAGATGGGTGGACTACCCAAAGCAAGCAAGAGTAGCAGTACTTCAACATATTTTTACTCAAGTAGAAGTAAAAAGTAGACGTCCAAGAAATTACTCAAGAAAGAGTGAAAAAGCATTTGGTTAAAAAAGTATTAACCAAGTACTGAGTAACTGATCAAATGATCAATCATTTAATATTTAAAAATTACACAATCAGATGGACCAAAACGTAAAGTTAACTGGAAATGTTGGTGTTTTAAGGACAAAAGTGGCAATAATTCATGTAAGTAACAAAAAATAACAAAATCAGGCAAAATGAAATGTTTTTCCAAATCAGTTTCTTTCATTAACAAACTTACGAAACTTTAATAAAACTGCAGGTGTGAGTCTGTGTCTGGTAAAAACATGTTTGTTTTTCATTCAGTGGGTAGAAAAGTCCAGAAATTTTACTCAAGTAAGAGTAAAAATACTTCATAATAAAATTACTAAAGTAAAAAGTACAGTGTAGAGAAAATACTCCTAAGAGTAAAGTTACTCAAGTAAAAGTAACTAGTTACTTCTCAAATCTGCCTAACAGTGATGGTGGAGAAACCCACACAGCTTTATTTCATCTTCTCTGGTTAATGTTTTTCTTGCCTGGCCTTTACATTTTGGTAGGCGGCCATGTTTTTGCAGACTGCATTGCCTTTCCAGTTTTGGATGATTGAACAACGTTCAAATTGCTTTTAACTCCTAACTTGTCTTAACGTAGTTGTTGTTATGCATTATGTTTTCTAACAAATGAAGTCTTTCCACATTATGCTCACTACTTAGAGTTGCTTTTGAACCATAAGAAATGAAACATTGACTAACATATTTGATGTGCATTGATGATTTTAATGACAGTATTTAGCAAAATGAAACAAAATGTTACTGGTTTTCACAATTGTTGACTATATAATGTATTATTTTTTTCTAAACCATTTTCATTTTCTCCAACTTCAGTTATTTTCACTGTAACGGGATTAAAAAGAAGAATAATCTACAGCAGTAATAAGTTCCTGCAGCTTTACCAGCCACTTTCTGCCATGGAAATGGTGACTTAATACTTTAAGTGCACTAATGTCTTTATTTCAGTTTGAACAGAGCGTTTTACGCGTCCTCACAAGTCTTTCATAATTACCGCATGTCACTGCTAATGAATAAAAAGCTGATCTTACCGGCGGCGGGCTCTTTAGAGGGAAACAGCTTGTTATCCAAAGTCATGCTGATGTTGCAGAAAACCTCCTCCTCATCTCGATCAGCATCCAGCTGAAACAGGCGAGAGGAAAATGATATTAACTGTGCTGTTTAACACTTTCTTGACGTTACCTTTTGTTGCTTCTCCCTTTGTTCCCGGCTGAGTTTGACAGATGAATGAGGCTTGAAACGAGCCGAGGCGCTCTCGGGTCGTTCTGCATTCAGAGCACACCGGAAGCTTTATTAACACCACATTAATTAGCTTCTCCTGCGTGTCGATCGCCCCCTTTCAGAGCCTTCAGAAGCCCGGCTCTCTTCCTCTACATGATCAAGAGGAAAGAGGGCCGTGACAAATAAGGTTTCTGAGTGAACTTGAGACTTCACTTTACTAATCTGCTTCCAGGAAACCCTTATGTGCCATTCAGAAGAAATTACAGCAGCAGAAAGGCAAAAAGTGACCGCAGACTGTAGAAGGTGCCACAGTAAAATGGCAGTTTAATCTAAATGCACTGCAGTCTTTGATTACAACGAAATATTTAACCAGACAATACACATGGATCTGTTTATCATGTCTGTGCAGTAGATTTTGTTATAGCGGCTTAGGGTACAGGCTAATTTACTCACAATTAGCCTGTTTAGCTTAGCGTAGCTTAATCATAAACAACTGTATTTTTTAGCACCGTTAAGCTAACTCTACTTATCAACTTAAAGTGCAAATTATTTAACCATTATAGACTACAAATTACAAACAGGTGTTTAATATACTCCCCTTTCTACTCACAATTAGCCTGCTAAATTAGCATAGCTTAATTGTATACAACTCTATTTTTAGCGCCGTTAAGCTAACTCTATTGAACTTATCAACTTAAAGTGAAAATTATTGGCTCATTATAGACTACAAATTACAAACAGGTGTTTAATTACTCCCTTTAATTCTCACAATTAGCCTGTTTAGCTTAGCGTAGCTTCACTCTATACACTATTTTTAGTGCTGTTCAGCTAGTTCTATTCAACTTAAAGTGAGAGTCATTGAAAAAATATAAACTACAAATTGCGAACAACTGTCTAATTGCCCTCCTTTCTCCATTATGAAGAGTTTTTTGTGTAGTTGTTTGAGGCTGCTGCTGCTTCTTCTTCTTCTTATTATTAAAATCATATCCATCAGCCTGGCAATGGGACTAGAGATGGAAATTTGCCGTTTAGCTATAATCACACATATGTTCTTGTAAATGTTACTTAATACATAATGTTTCATTTAAAAATAATATAAACTTGAAACAATCAATAACCAAAAAATATATATATATATTAATGGCGGTTATAAAACAACAAAAGGACCTTCTGACTTGAACTATGACTGAACTTCCTGCTGAATCTTCGTCAGGAGAGAAACTCGCTGCACACTCCACTCTTAAAGTAAGCGGTGACAGTGGGAGTCAGCAGAAATGTACAAAAAGGATAGACCTTTACAGATAACAAGCTTCCTCTGGAGGTCACCATGGTAACAACAACCCCCCCACCAAAGAATGAGAGCCTGCATCTAAGTGTGAGATGCGTGGGAGACTCCCTGGAGTCTACCTGCAGAGGAGGAGCAGAGGGGATCAGGCTGAGCGTTGCTCAGACAGGTCTGAGCCACAGGAGAGCAGCTCGCCGCCGCGCTTCCCTTCACAGCCACAACTATCACCCTCAAAAAGGCAGATCCACGCAAATATACACCGGAGTCAAACATCGTTCAGCCTGGAGGTGTTTTAAATGTTTTCTCTCATTTTATTGTGAGAACACAGCAGGAATAGGTGAAAATGTTCCCTGAGATGCATCATCAGCATTAGCTGTGAATTATTTGTTTATTAAACTGTTTTATCATTGGTATTTTTCAGACAGAACAAAATTAGGCTGAAAATAGTTTAAATTTGGAAAATTAATCAAAAATAACCAATGAATACAAAACTCCCAGATAGTTTTGAAGACGTGTAGAAAGAAAGTAAGGATTTAAATGTGACCTATTATGCTTCCTTCAACAGGTTAGGCTACAGAAAACTTTACTTTTTTTGCACAACATCATTTTAGATAATGAGATTTTAGTCTCAGTTCTGCCTATTTTGAGCTGTTTTAATGCATCTTGTCTCTTTAAAACCAAATACTCTGCTGGCCATGTCCCCTAACTCAACGTTTACACTCGCATGTGAAAATGGCTGCAAACAGATGCACAATTATACAACCGTGCATCTTTGAAAAGCAGAAGTTGAGCCTCCTGCATAACCAATAAAAATGCAGCAAGTGGTTTCTGAATAGTTAGGCAACAACAAAACACTTGTCTTTTCCAGCAGCCATTGTACAGCAGTAAAACTAACTGATAAAATGTGCTGGAGTTCCACTTGGGTTGCTAGGTGACAGGCAGGCTGGGCTTCGCTGCGGTTGCTAAGTAACAGTGAAGTGCCTGCTGATTTGTAACTTTTACATTTCGAAGGTTTTTGAAACAGCTAATTTTCCAGACACCAAAAAAACATGAACAAATTCGACATGTCCAAACTTTTACATGTGATTTCCCCATCCTGAAACACAAACGGCAACCAGAAGGAAATAAACAGCTGTTAATACCAGCCCAGTTCCACTGATCAGACTGATGCCTTTGTGTTAAAAAGTAACTAATATTGTTCTATGTGATGCAAATATATTGTGCATACCTGTTTTAAAAAGATAACTGTAGCATCTTTAAGCTTATTAAAAATCTATTATTAGCAAATAAAAAGTCAGCATTATAATATTTTACTTTTACACAGTTCAGATTAACATTTGTAATCGCAAACATCTCAAAACAAGAAGAAGATTTGAGGAAACGGACGAGTATTTCACACAGAGCTTTAAGCAGCATCTCCTGTACTGTGAAGCTGTTTCTGTTCTTTCAGTGCAATCTGTTTGATCATACAGCTATTTTTACTTTGGGAGCTTCTCAAAGAGTTGGAGTTAAATATAGACGAGAGGCTGTCAAGGATTTATATTTGACTCAAACGTTTGTTTAGGATATTTAGAGATGGATTTAACGACTGAACGATAGTGTTAGTTTGTTTCCAGAGCAGGATTTCATAATAAAATGCTTTACAGACGTCTGAAAACGCCCCAGAAATGCCTCCTTTGTTTGTTTACATCTGCCTGGATTCTAACGCCGTGCAGGCGGGAGGGCGCTGAGCTCACTCTGGGAATATTTAATTAGCTCAGCCAGATTTCCTAGAACGACACGACGGCTTCAATCCTGGCCTCAACAAACAATTATCTCCACTCTCTGCAATTTGCAGTTGGTGCCTTCAGAGATCAGCAGATGCTTGTGAGAGCAACTATTGCTGGTAAAAAAAACAACAGCAAAACCCCCCAGCCACTTAAATGTAACGTTTGAGGTGGAAAACTTTGTGAAAACAGAATATTTCAGACACTGGTGTCCATGTGGTTTTAAATGCAAAAAAGACGAACAATTAATAGACTTGTATTAATCCAGCAGTGATTCACATCCAGTGTTTATAAGAGAAGTCGAAGCTCCACAAACCAGAGCTGACATAATAAAACAAGCTACTCTAATAACGAAGGCCTCCACTGGGCAAAAACAATTAAGACTCACATCAGTCCATGCATGAGTTTAGGAGTCATTATGACTCACAGCTGAGATTCTTCCAATTATATCCTCCGGTTATTACGATACAAAGGAGGATTAGGGCCACTGGAAAAATAATCTGACTCTTTTCCCCTCAGAATCCTCAATTTAATCTGAGAATTCTGACTTTAATATGTCAATGCTGATTTAATCCATGTATTCTGATTTTAATCTGTAAATTCTGACTTTTCTCAAAATTCAGACTTTTTCCTCATAATTTTGACTTTAATCTGAGAATTCTGACTTTAATATGTGAAACCTGACTGTAATCTGTAAGTATGAGTTTAATCTGTGAAATCTGACTGTAATCTGTGAAATCTGAATTTAATCTGTGAAATCTGACTGTAATCTGTGAAGTATGAGTTTAATCTGTGAAATCTGACTGTAATCTGTGAAATCTGAATTTAATCTGTGAAATCTGACTTTAATCTGAAATCTGACTTTAATCTGAATTCCAACTTTAATCTGTGAAATCTGACTTTTTTCAGAATTCAGATTTTTTTTTCTCATAATCTTGAATTTAACAAAAACATGATTTCTCCTGTCTTAAATCACACTGAAATAAGCTCAGCATCAAATCAATCAATCAATCAATCAATCAATCAATCAATCAATCAATCAATCATGTTTTATTAATACGTAAAGATGAGGTTGAGCTGTTAATCCCACAGATAAGATTTTGAGATTTCTTTATTGTTTATATAACAACCTTCATGACTTTGGCCTTAAAATTTGATGGATTATTGGTAAAATTTGAACAGTTTTATGGGGTTGAAGATGAAGGAAGATTTAAATCAACAAACTGGGAGACTCTGTTTCCTTACGATTTAATTTAAAGTAAAATAAATCAAAAACCAAGTTGCTCAGGAGCTGAAAAGCTAAAATAATTAAAAGACGAACCATTTCTTTGACCAAAAAGTGAGTCCATTTATCAGAGTTTTCAGATGAATATTTTGAAGAGAAGGCTTCACTTTGGATTTTGAACAACCTCAGAGATGACTCCAAACGTAATTATTACTATTATTACTTCTGTTTCTGACAGCCTTTTGTTTTCTGAGGCGTAAAACGAAGTGATTGCAGGGAAGATTTGATGAACCAGACAGACACCGAAGACGAGTGACGCTGCTTGCTCCACGCTCACCTGCCAGAAAGTGGCAACAGCAATTTACAGCAGGTTCATGCCATCGATAAGGTCTCAAAACGTTCAAATCACAGAGCGGTGGCTGCAGGCGTGCTTTCATTTACGGCTGTAAAGGGAGAGGAAATTGGGTTTTCTCCAGGTGTCTCACAGAAATACAGCGTTTGGGAGAAAAGAAGAAAACTTTTTGAAAATCACTTTTAAGATAAAACAAACTGCTCACCAGCTGATCAAATATTTGAAACTATGGACCCAAAAAAGAAGAGTTTCGACATGTTTTATCTGAGTGACATTGGAAGACCTCAGTCCAGATTATTGTCATAAAATTAAAAGTTCTTCCAGCTTGGTCGGTTCTCCTCCCTTTCAAAGGCTGTGATGAACATGTTCTACTACATCGCATATTATGGTTAATGTGTTGCAGTTGGCTTCAGAAAAAGGTTTATGTTGGGTTGAGGATCTGTCTGGACAGATGCTCCAGTTGAGCATGGCAGACATTTCTGTCGTCTTTTTTTGTCCTATAAAGATCAGGATCTTTAAATTGACCTATTATGCTTCCTCAAAGAGGTTAAGACGAGTCTATGGGCTACATAAAACAAGATCCTTACATTTTCTTTGCATGCAATCATTCTTAGATAATGAGATTTTAGTCTGAGCAGTTCTGCCTATTTCGAACTCCTTTCATGTTGAGCCGTTTTAGGACGTCTTGTCACTTTAAATCCATACGCTGCTGCTGGCCACGCCCCCAATTCAGTGTTTACACTCACATGTGAAAATGGCTGACAAAAAATGCAGAATTATACAACGGTACATCTTTGAAAAGCAGAAGTAGAGCCTCCTACACAACCAACAGTTGGTTTCTGAATAGTAAGTCAGCGACAAAACACTTGTCTTTTCCAGCAGCCACTGTACAGTGCATAAAACGGTAATAATCAAAACATGCAATAGTTGCCTTTAAAGTTCTGCATTGGACATTTAAACCAGAGACGTTTCACTGAAATGAAAACGTTTGACGACACAAAGCAGATTCAGTCGCTGTGGCTTCGTTCTCAGTTTAATATTTTATTTCCCAGTTTTTCATGAGAACAAGGTCGTATTACTTTTAGTTTTTCTCTGCTGTTTTTATGGCTGCCTCTCGCTTATTATTGCATGAGTCAGTTTCAAACGTTGCCTTTACAAACGGTAACAGTTTAAACTTTCAGTGTTTCTTTATGTTTACCACACCACAAATGATTAACGTGAAGTCAGTGTGTGAATGCTAACACACATGGACTTCAGAGAAAGATGAGGTTTAAAGTGAATCAAGAAGTTGTTTGTGTTGTAGCCTTGGGAAAAACAACAGTTTTTAATTCATGTTTTGTTGCTAAAAGGTTTATCAGAATTCTTTTTACACAAAATTGGTTTTCTTTTATCAAGGATGACTCAAACTTCACTAAATACTCAAAAACATCACAAAAAACTCTCCAACCTGTCAAAGAATATGAACCATTGAGTAATTAACCATTAAATGAAGCTCCTTTTATTATATGAGACCTTCACATATTTTGTTATTGTTAGAAAGAATGAAAAATGTCTCATTACCTCGACAGGATTCGTATGTCTTCAGCAAGATTTAAAAGATTTACTTTTTTCTTTATAGGTTTTGTATTTAATGAAATGTAGGTAAACGTAAGTGATGTGTATCACTCACATTTCTTGAAACAATTGCAAGAATAAAAGAGATTAAACGGTGAGTAATTTGAAAGGTTAATTTTTTATGGGACAGATTAAGAGGAATGTGTTTCATTATTAAAGAGATGCAACCCTGCAGAATAACTGATTTAGTGCCTTAATTAGCCGGACTCCGCTGGGAACTGCACAAAGGTTTTGGTTGGATGTGAAGCAGAAAATTATTTCCCACTTCAGTGTAACTTCTAAAAAAATTGTTACATGTGCTAAAATGATAAACTGTTTATTTCTTTTGGATTCTGAAGACTTGAGACAAAATCTTTTAGTTGCAAATTTACAAAGTGATTCTTGTATGTTTGCAAAACGCCTGCTGCAAATAACACGGTTATTTATTCCTGAAGTATTGTTTAGGAATAAAAAAATAATATCCGCTATTACCTTTAAATGATTGCCATCAGGCTTTGGTAAGGTTGCAAAACGTTTGATTTATGGAGCTTGGATTACAGACATGTTTATCACAAAACATCTGCAGGATCAGAGCTTCTGTTTCGTTTTTGCACAATCTATTCTGTCTCCTTAAACCGCAGGTTCTGGTTCTGCTGGAGCTTTCTTCCTGTTACAGGGGAGTTTTTTATCTCCACTGTCGCTACATGCATGCTCAGTCTGAGGAATTGCTGCAAAAATCCACAAAACGCAAACGATTATCTACTGTCACCAAGTCCAGGAGAAATGAATGTTGCAGATCTGCAGCTCTGTTTCCAATGACCATAAAACTGAACAAATTGAATTTACAAAAACAAATTTGCTTAGTGGAAACATGATGCGGTTTTTCGGCCATATTGAAATAGAATTTCACAAAACTGCAATGGAAACACTTTTTTCGCATCAAACGAGTCATGCGGTCAACAACCAGATGCTACTTCTGACGGAAATGACAAAGAAGACGACAGGAAGTGGTTGGGTTGGAGGATGATGGTTTATTTTAGTTTGGTTTTTTTGCACAATGTGCAGCTGGCTCAGAAAAAGTTGTAATTCGAACATGTCAAATCCACAGTTCTTCTGTAAAATCACTGACTACAATTTCCCCAAACGCAGCTCATATAGCTGCTCAAAAGCATCAGAGGTTTGTTGCTCTGAATCAAACACTAACGTCTCCTTTGATGGTTGATAGATGATGAACACTGGCGCCATGACTTTTTATGATTTATCGCGTCAAAAAACGTATTCACCTGTCATTTTAATTGAATTCCTTATTTAATGGAAACATTGCAATAACAAAGTTGAGTTTTTTCAACATTAGCAGGATAAAGACAAAGATTTGTGCACATTTGAAAAGCAGATGCAGCTACTGAGTCAATGCAATCTGATAGAAAACACATTAAACTCATTTGAACCATGAACTGAACTTGATGTTTGATAACTAAATGGACTGTCTGAGTCTGAACTGAAATGACTTCTTTTTTGTAAAATGACAATATCTGTTGTGAATTGGCGCTATATAAATAAAACTAAGTTTTATTAGGGTTTCTATGTTTTTAGTGTTGAGTTTTATGTTTTTGTTTTCTTATTTCTGACCTGTGGTTTGTCCTAATTAGTTGCTCTCTCCTCACACCTTGGTTAGCCGCGCCTCCTGCTAAGTGCTCCTCTCGATCCTCACCCGGTATAAATATACCAGCAAGAGAAAAACAGCGAGAATCTCGTTGTTTTTGTCTGTGACTTCAACTTCTTTGCTGCATGAATAACAATTTTCATCATCGCGCCTGTGTCGCCACATGCCTCCATTCAGGTTACACAATTTTATGATAATCTAAAAATGTGAGCTTCGGTGCAAACACCAACACACCAAGTTATCTAAATCTCACATCCTGTGAGATCTTAAGGTTTTTCTCCTGGGTCACCCATGTATTTCCAGCCCCGTTTGCTCTGCACACATAGCGGGGATCTCAAGAAGCAAATACAACTTTTCATGAATACTAAAACCAAAGTCCAGCCGTATAGCTGAATGAAATGGCCTCATGGCAAACATGGATATTGCACCAGTGCAGGTTGATGGAAACAAAGTGAGTTCAGAAGAGGCTGGAAGAATAGAAATGTGAAAAAGCAACAAAGAAACAAGACTTTCTGCAGATTTGAAGGAGAAATTGTCTAATTTCTGTTGGCTTCAAAGTGAATTCTGCCATATGAACAACAATCCTTTGACAACAGAGATGACATTTCCAAGCCATTTTTTCCAAACATACATACAGAAACAGTTCTTATGAGAATTATGATTTTTTTCTCTCTGCCTCTTCATTGACTCCTGCTTACATTTAATTTAACAAGGCATAAAAGTTTTTATTCCTGTCAAGTTATTTCTCTGGTTCCAAAGATGTGCAGTTTTCTTGTACCTATTTTTCACGAATGACTTCAGTTTTCAGTTATTTTGTTAACATTTTTAATAGGGTTAGATGCAAGCTTTCCCCCCTGACGTTTTTGACAAATAAAAGCTTCATTATTCATTTTACCTGCTAATGTGCATCTTTTATTTTCTTTTTTCAGCTACGAAGATCTTGATTTAAAAGTTTTTTGTTTTTGATATGTGTATCTTTAATAATTTAAGTAGGTATTTTTTAAATACATAGTGTTTTTAAAATGTGAATATATCAAATTTGTTTTTTCCTTTCTGTGCTTCTTTGTTTTCTGTTTGTTTATTTCTTTTAATTTTCCTTTTTTCTATCTTTCTTTCTTCCTCCCTCCTTTCCTTGTTTCTTTATTTCTTGTTTCTTTTTCCTTCCTCTCTTCCCTCCTTGTTCTTTTTCTTTCTTTCTTTCTTTCTTTCTCATCCTGCTTGTATAACAGTGCAGACGATTTAATTTATCAGAATGTGTTGAACTCGTATTGATATGCTGTATGCATTCAGTCAACTATGCACTGCAGACAAGATACTGACAACCCATTCCCGCCCCACATAACCCCATTTAAAAAAAAAACTGAGCTGTTATCTTAGCTCTAACCAGAATGAGCTACACTTGTGTGCCTACGATAAACTTAACCACTGAAAAATCAGTTATCACCAACAAAACAAAAATATTTTGACTTCCTTGAATCAAACAGATTTCAGATTTTCAGTTGTTGCAGACAGAACTCAACATTAATGTGTTATCCACTGCAGATTGTGATGCACTTTTCAAACTCAACCATGCAAGCTGAGTCTGTTAGAGTTGGAGGAGTCGTTCAGTATTCTCGGAGGGAGATCCGGTCACCCCGAGACGCGGACAGATCGATGAGACTCCCACCAGAGCCTCAGTGCTGCACGAGCTCACTTCTCCTATTAGCGCTCAGCGGGCGCAGATTGAGATTTGGTCGATGTGCTTCTGCACCAAACCTCGAACGGCGACGGGGATCCCAGAGGCGTCCAGCTCAGGCGACCTTCTCACGTGTCCCTGCTGTTATTTATCTTGTCGTGTGTAAGTAATGTTTTTTGTTATGCTACCAAAACGTAGCGATCTGCAAGTGTCGCCCTTCTCCTCACGCAGGATGACAATGCTGACCTATTCTACAAAACAGTCGCATATCTGATAAACAATTAAATGGATTTCTAATTTCCAGCTGGCATTTATGCTCAGGCTGTTCCTCTAATGTCGATGACGTTTTTATCAGATTGGCGTCAAATGAGTCTAAATTTGCCTGAAGATGAGATACAGACATTTATATTCTACCGAGGCTGATTCATTACTGGCGTCATTATCAGCTTCTTGGATGTAGAGTTTGTCTGAAATAATTGATTCATTGTGAATTAAACTCAAAAATATAGATTTTAGATGGACTGAGTCGCCACTATTGAGGTCACGGACACAATTTGTTCACATTAAACATTTTATGTGCCGTTTTGAAGTTTAGTTAGAAAAAAAGAGATGTTTTGTTCGTTTTCAGAACAATTCTAGCTGATGTAGTAATTAAGCCAAAACTACATGAAATAAATATGCATTTTGCATTTAAGATAAAGGCGCCTGTATCTGTCAAAATGTTTTAGCTTCATCCAGATCAAATTTATTCAAGGAATGCTATTTTATTGCATTTTGGGCAATAAAATGTTTATTTTCTCATCTAATAGAGGACTTGAATGACATTTTTAATGTATTTCTAATATACATTTGTTTTCATTTTACAAAATTTTTCATTTTATAAATGAAAAATCTTTAGAACATGCAAATTATTTCCCTGGATTAATCACAGGAACATTTGATTAATTGTCTAAATAAACAATTAATTGTTTAGTTAAGTGTTGTGATAATCGATTAATCACCAGAATAGATAGAATTATCGATTCCTAAAATAATTGTGAGTTTCAGCCCTGTATATTTAATCATTTTTTCCCGTTTTAATGGTTTAAAAGCAGAGATGCAGTAAACGGCAGCCTCACCGTGACGATCAGGCCTCTCTCCTGGAAGTACTTGACCAGAGGAATGGTGTTCTGCTTGAAGTTGGTCAGGCGTCGGTCGATGGCCTTCGGGTTGTCGTCGGGTCGCCCCTGCTGCTCCGCCCTTTTCTGCAGCCTCTCCTTCAGGTGGCTGTTGGTGCAGGCCAGGAAAACCACCAGGTCTGGAGTGCATATCTGCAGAGAGAGAAATCACGTGCGAAGCTGTGAACAGCTTGGAAGAGGCTCCATTCATGCATGATGGCTGTAATCTGACTGTGAGCTGAATACTTCGCCGAAGTGAAGCAGAGAGCAGCTGCAGGGGTTGATATCATTCGGAAACGTGGCGCAGTCGGGTCAAAATGTCGCCATGTTTAAGACGAGGTTCACACAGAAACAAAGAGCTCATCTCAGGCAGGATTTCAGAGGATGAAGATATAAACTACCCCCATTCCCTTTGTTTTAAATACCTGAATGACTGCAGGTATTATCTCTGAAAATAACCTGCAGCTTTTACAAAAGACACTGTTGTGGCAGAGTTTTCATGAAAGAAATCGATGTTTTTGCTTGACAAACACAGGACTGTGGCGCTCACAGGAAGTTACTGAACAGGATTTTCTTGAAATTGCAAAAAATCCTGCATATACTGTCATAGTTAAAATAAACAGTGAAAAAACGGCAATTTGCTAAAATTAGCTAAAAATTTAAGAATATTCCATCGTTGTATTTTTATGTTAGTTTGAAATTACGTCATTCTGGCACTGGGTGATAAATCCATTTTATTGGTTTTTGAAGATTAAATTAGTTTAAAAATAGATTTTTATTTTTTTTTTGCCAATACATTCCTTGGGTTTCCATGATGGTTTTTTTCTTTTAAAATGAAGTCATAATATTCATAATAATATATTTGTACTAATATAAAAATAAAGTCATACACAAAAAATCAAAATATGAGAATAAATTCTTAATATTATCAGAATAAAATCATAATATTAGAATAAAATTAAATACAGTTTATGAGAAAATATTATTTTCAAAAAATAACTTTTTTTCTTATATTTTAAGATTTTATCTTTATTCTGTTAATATAACTATATTCTTGTAAAATTAACCTAAAATTTTCGTAGCCTGGGCCTAATACTCCCTCGACTGAAATAAACTTTTAGAAAAATATTTATAATATATTAATTAATGTTTTCAGAAAAGAAAGTGAGAAGAAAAAATCAATTAAAATGGAAATAATTTTTAACATTTTTAAGCCACATCTCCCAGTCCTGCCTCCTACTGGTCTGGCAAAGGTATTGCAAGGACGTTCTTGACACTTCAACATTAATTTGTTGCTTTTAGGACAGGATAGGTTTAACAAAAACAGAAAAAAATCTGGTGTTAAGTAAATTACTTCTCTGGCCTTCAGTTAAAACCACGGGGAGAAGTTGCTGTATTATAACCGGTTCTGCAGCGTTGGGTCAGTAACTCTAAGGCTGCGTCACGTTTCGAGTTTAACCGTGAGAGCAGGAATGATTTACGATTCATCCCAGAAACCTGGGAGCTGAGATCCCACTAAGAAGGTCTGTCCCCCAGAGAGCCTGGAAATTAATCACTTGGTTTAAAATTAAACTGAACTGGGAACCAGTGCGAAGAGACGAGGCCTGAATCGATGTAAAACAGCCAGCCTCCCTGTAACGGCTGCTTCTGTGGGTGAATTATTGACATTTTGTAATCCAGGTTGGAAGACACCAGAAAAGTGAAAAAAAAAACAACAACTCAACTTTATAAATGATTCATAAATGACAGCAAAAAAACAAAAGGCCACTGACGTGCGGTCATGGAAAAATAATATATAATACTAAAACCATTTATAAAGATATTTTCCCCCTGTGGTTTGTACTATAAAGTACCTATTTTTCATTTAATTTAACCAATTCTGATGATTTTTTTTTTTTTTGTTCAAAATCGCTGAATTTTCGCATTTTCCCATTCAAATGCTCAGAAGCGAAGCAGGTGAGGCAGCAGCGAGCTGAGACTCACCTGGGATAGCGCAACATCTCGCTAACTGCCGTTCTATGAGAGCATGCTCCTCCTGTCTGTACGTCACCAATAAAATGGTTAAAACATTTAATGTATGAACTGATTTCCCATAATTTAGCTTATGTATTGAATGTACTGTGTTTTTATTGTCACCAACTGTGTGTGTATCGTTTTTCGTGTGCTGAGGAGCGGAGTGAGGCAGGCAGTTCTCGTGCCTCATCGCTGGGGGCGCTCATGAACCAGACATTGTGACTCCACAACAGTAGAGTAAGACACAGTAACAGCGAGCTAGCCATACAGTAGCTGCGCTGATACAGAGAGCGAGAAAGACGTGGTTTTGAGTTGTACTTTAACGGTTTCTCCCTTTGCTGTTAAGCACAGGACGAAATTAATAATATCTACATGTCTAAGTTTGATTGCGATAACGGAATTATTCTGCAGCGGCGGCAGGGCAAAAAGACTTAAAGAATAGTCTTTTTGCCCTCCAGCATTGTACGCATGTGCGAAATTTCATTATGTAAACAATAACATGCAGGGGTCTAGATTTGCAAATCCGATTATGATTAAATCGGTGCCTCACCAGCTATGAACCTCACCGCACGTCACTGCAAAAGGCAGACATTAAAGTGGAAAAATAGCAGTTTATTTTATTATAAAATCAGTTATTGAATAAAGGAGTTGAGAATATTGCATTCATTTTTAATCAGGCATCCGTAGGACGGAAACAAACCCTCTGGTCCGTCCTTTGATGCAAAACACATAAACAGACCATCCAGAAATATACAAGTGAGTTGTGACAAAAGGAAATGAAGACAAACTCATGTGTATTTAATGTACATTTTATTGTACATTACTGTAGTTTCATAGTCTGAAACTACAGTAGTTTAAATGGTTTGGTACTTTGGTCTGTTTGTAACAAACAAAAATGTTAATACTATAATACTGGCTAAAGATTTGGTTTGATTATTTGTTATTAGTAAAGGACAAGGTGAGAGATTAAATGGTTGGATTGATAAAATATGGATTACATGTGACTAAACGCACTTGAAAATGTTCACTATTGCTGTTTATAAGACTGTGCAGACATCTGAAAGTAAAAAAGTAACTGTGGACTTGTTTTGATATTTGAATAATCTGAGATGCATTCAAATGCACCAGAAAACCGCAGCTGTTGTGATACTGTGCAGCATTTTGGGCTGGTTGAATCAGCTGGATTTGGACTACAGATGATTCTTTTCTTTTATCTGATGTTTACATTAAGTTAGACGATATTTCATGTGAGTAGTTCAGTACTGTGGCTACATGAGGAGGCTTAATGTTCCCAAATAGCAGAGTTTAGTGACTGCTGGGAGGTCCCTCTGTTCTGTTTTGGTGTCACTTTTTAAAGTTTCCCCACAGAACGTCGCAGTGCACAATTAGTTCCTCACATATTTGGAAGCGAAATGGCTGCACCATATATTTTTGATCAGAAAAGTAGATCTGCCCACACTTCAAATCACTCCCTAAAACTCACTTTTATTCTTTCGCATTTATGTAAGTAGTATTGTAATCTACCTTTCCTGTTTAATTTATTGTGTTTTATTCTTAGACTTTTTTTTATCTGTGGTTTTAAGAGTACAATACAGCATTTTGAAGCAGTTTATAGCTGTTTTTAAAGTGTTTAATAGATAAATTGACATGAGTGTTACTCTGATTCCTACCATTACAACTAAAGGTAACACTTTATTTGAAGGGGTGTGGATAAGACTGACATGACGGAGTCATAAACATAACAACCATCATGAACATGAAGGAGGCTTTATGAATGTTTACGACTGTTGTCATGAAGCGTCATTCGGTAAATAATGACACTTTTAATGGACCTTTTATGCAAATTCTAGTTGAACTTTGCATTAAAAGGGTCATTACTGACCAAATAATGCAAAGTTTACACTTTTAATGGACCTTTAGTGCATACATAATGCTTCATGACAAATCTTTCATGTCATGTCAGTCTTATTCACACCCCTTCAAATAAAGTTTTGCCCAACTAAATTATCAGAAGATACTGTTCCATTTCCAATTTGAGCAAAATTTTGTCAATATTCTGCTAATGTAAAAAACCCCACAATTTTACAATTTCCATTAAATGAGAAATGCGATTAAATCACGTGAATAAGTTTTATCACGCGATAAAAATAACTTCTTGTCGTCTTCTTTTTCGTGATTTCCACCAGAGGTAACATCTAGTTATTGATCATGTGACTCGTATATTGTAAAAAAAATAAAATAAAAAAAAAGTGTTTCTGTTGCAGTTTTGCAAAATAAATCAATTTAAATACGGTTGGAAAAATCCCACCTCATTCTAGCTCCAAAACATTTTAGTAGTCAACGAGAGCTTTTTATGAAATTGGTGAGTTTCTATTAAGCAAATTTATTCTCAGAATGTCAAATTGTGCAAGTATGTGGTGAATGAAAACGCAGCTACTGATGGTTGACCATCCAGTTCACTGGAACAGGAAGTTATCCTTTTGTAATAACAGTCATTATTCATACTGTCTCACTTTTTTGTTTCCTGTATTTACATGAAATACATGCGATGAGGATTCCTCAGTCTGCATCTGATCTGGCACACTGCGATGGACAGAAATAGCACGAATGGCGTCTACAGAGGTGCATGCCACTGTTTCCAGTTAAAGTTTCAGTTTCCATGGAAACCATGGACACATGCATGTATTTCTCTCACATTTGGCTGCTGATGTTGACAGTAGGACACCGCCAGTGTTTGTTTGGAGAGGTTATTACTTGTTAATCTTTTCCTCACGTCACACGAGAGGAAGAAGCTAAACGGCAGACTTGGTTAATTTTTGTACCACCTGTCGAGTCAGAGAGGTGTTTTGTAAAAAAAAAAAAAAAAACTTAGGAACTCTTAAAAAGGTTTCGGACAAAATACAAATAAAACGAGCAAAATCAATAAGGTGACGATCTGCTGAATGCACTGGCTCAAATCAAAATATCAAAACAAAAAAGACATTTTAATGGTAGTATTTCAGTCTGCTACTGACTGTTTTTTTTAATCATTATTTTAACTAGAGAATTTTCACACCTTTGTAGAAAATAACAGATAAAAATTCACTTTGTAAAACAGTAAAGTTAAAATTGGCGTCACAGCTGCTGCAAACAAAGCAGAGCAGAAAGGAGTGGTAAAGGCGGCATTATCTGGTGTTTTTGTTGTTTCTTTATTCAATTTTCTTTTGTTCCTTTTGCTTCTGATAAATCTGTAACTGCAGACCATCAGGCATCTCCATCTGTCAGCATAAACAATCCCAGTTTTTCTCCTTCAGCATTCAGCGCATCATTTTCTGATCTCAGGTGTGTCCGCAGGCTTTATGGGAACGTATTATGACTTTTTCAAATAAACATGAGAAATATCTACAAATGTGAATTCTTGGGATGATTTTCTAAATGTACAGCTGTTTCTTTTAGCTCATACACAGCAAAAAAACAGAATTTACCAAGTATTTGTTTAGTTTAAAATATCGTCATGATTATAGGAGTAAAGTACAATTGAAGTAAGACGAAACTAATACGTAACTTTTCATAAATCTCTAGAAGCTTGATTTAAGTAAATAATTCCTTACTATTGATGAAAAAGTTCTAGTTCCACTGGCAGATTATCTTAGTTGTAACATGGGAAAAATTAATTTTTATAAGTGAAATAATTTTCAAATCAAATTTGACTTGTATAGCACATTTCAGCTACAATGCTTTACATCATAAAAACACAAAAATCAACAATTGAAACATTTTGCCATCCATAAACATCAGATTGTTGATCAAAGTTTCATTTATAATGTTTCAAAAGCAGCTCTAAACTGATGGGTTTGTAGTCCTGATGTAAAGGAAATCAGTGTTTCGGCTGTTTTGCAGTTTTCAGGACGTTTGTTCCAGATTTGTGGTGCATAGAAGCTGAACGCCGCTTCTCCATGTTTGGTTCTGGTTCTGGGGATGCAGAGCAGAACCAGAACCAGAACCAGAAGACTTGAGAGGTCTGAAAGGTTACCATGACAACAACCTTGATAAACTGTTAACCAGTAAGTTAACAGTTTAACTTACTTGTTAAACTGTTAAAGCTCTGTTCTCTGAGCTACAGGGAGCCAGTAAAGGACTTTAGAACTGGGTGATGAGCTTTAACTTCCTGGTTTTAGTCAGAACTCTAGCAGCAGCAGCGTTCTGGATCAGATTTATTTTTTAGTCAGATCTGTGAACATATTGTTGCAGTAATCAATGCGACTAAAGATAAACCCATGGATGAGTTTCTCTAGATCTTGCTGTAACAATGTCTACAATTGTCCTGTAATCCTGGAAATGTTCTTCAGGTGATAGAAGGCTGACGTTGTAACCATCTTTATGTGGCTCTGAAGGTTCAGGTCAGAGTCCATCATTACTCCCAGATCTTGTGCCTGATCTCTAGTTTCCAGCTGTAATAACAGAAGCTTGGCGTTGACTCTATATTGTTCCTCTTTGGGTCCGAAGATGATAACTTCATTTTTGTTTCTGTTCAGCTGGAGAAAGTTTTGGCACATCCACACATTTATTTGTTCTAAGAATTTGTTCATAATTTCTCACTTTATATTGAGGAACTCTCCACTTAAAACAAGCTCCTTGTTGAAGAGTTTCAAAAGTAAAGCATTTGCAACTTGGCAAATGAAGTTCCAAGTTTGTTTGTTTTTTTTTGTTTTTTTGTTTTTTTTTATCTTTGACACTTTTCAAACTCAGAAATGTCCTTGTTTTTCTAGAGAAATTCTTGGTAACACTTTATTTGATGGGGTGGCTTAAGACTGACATGACATTGTCATAAACGTGACATAACACCTTTATAAATGTTTACAACTCTTGTCATGAAGTGTCATTTGGTAAATAATTACACATATAATGCGAAGTTGACCATTTTAATGAACTTTTAATACAAGTTTTAATGCAGCTTTGCATCAAATGTGTCATTATTTATCAAATGACACTTCATGACAACAGTTGTAAACATTCACCTTCATCTTCATGACAGGTGTTACGTCATGTTTTTGACAGTTTCATGTCAGTCTTATGCTCACCCCGTTAAATAAAGTGTTACCAAATTCTTTTTCTTTTTTTCATATCTACAATGCCCCTAATACGCCGTCATTTAAATCAGCGCTGCGCTCTCAGATGATCCTGTAATTGGTTTCTGCCAGAACAGGATGTCTTATTCCTTTTCTGAAGTGTTAGAGAGTTACAACATCATCACCAAAATTACTCCAGTCCAGGGTTGTTTTTTATATCAACATGACGTAAAACAGATCATTTAACTGGTTTCAGAGTATACGTTTGCTAAGATGAGAATGTGTGACCTATAAATGTAAGCTTCAGAGTGTCGGCTGAGCATTTTTGCTTCCAGATTGACAGGAGTGATGATGACAGAGTGTTGCCACCCTGCGGTTCTGTTTGTGAAAAGCCTGTAAGTGAGGACGGAGGGCTTGACGGTCTCTCTGGGCGGCCATAAAGGGAGCTCATGAATGGCCGCTCTGACGCTTTAAAGGACAAAGTGCCGCATGGGGTGCGTAATGAAAATGGATGCTGCAGACTCTCAGAGGACCAAACGGTTTTCCCCCAAGCCGAGGACTTAAAGAAAAGAAGTGAACCTTTCAGGAGAAGAGCTGAATGATGCATAAAGTAACACTGAATGTGAGGGTCAGTGAATCGTTTTTTAATCCTTTAAAGGTCAAAGTATGGCGGTTCAACGACACTGAAGGAGTTTCCATTTTCAGGTTGTTTCACTGATATTTTCTGAGATTTGTGTTGTCAGTTCTGGAAGTTATACTTCAACGTAATCCACCTCAGTATCAATATTATTAACCCTTTCATATAGGATTCAATAAGTTAGGATATTATTGAAAAGTCAGTACATTTCACTAACTCCATCACCTAGACAAACATTATGTAGATTAATTAGATAAAGGCTGATGTTTTAAAGGTCACATATCATGCTTTCTTGAACAGATTAACATAGGTTTAAAGGCTATCTTAATTTATTTAATTTTTTTTCACAGATAGTGAGATTTTAGTCTGCCTAATATGAGCTCCTTTCAGAATGAGCTGTTTTAGGGGCTCCTGTCATTTTAAATCCAAATAATCTCCTGGCTAGGCCCCCTACGTCAACGTTTACACTCATACGTGAAAATGGCTGCAAACAGATGCAATGAAAAGTGGAAGTGGAGCCTCCTGCACAACCAGCAAGAATGTAGCAAGTGGTTTCTGAACAGTAAGTCAACAACAAAACACTTCTCTTTTCCAGCAGCCATTGTATAGTGCACTGCTGATTTTGTGTTTGAAAGTATTTTTTGATGTCTGTTTTATTTTTTAATTTGTATTTTTGTGTTTTGATTTTGTGTGTTTGTATTTAGAACAGCCCCTAGTAATTTTCTCTTTATTTAACGGGGATCCTTAAATAAACAAGTAAAGAAACAAAACCGATTATAGAGGAGTTCCGCTGGGGTTGCTAGGTAACAGGCTGGGCTTCAATGAGGTTGCTAGGTAACAGGCAAGGCTTCCATGAGGTTGCTAGGTAACGGGCAGTGCCTGCTGATTTGTGACTTTACATTCCAAAGGTTTTATGTTGCACCTGAATTTCTCCACTGTAGGACAGCAAAGAATATTGCTATTCTATTTCTATAAAAACTAAACAAAACATGTAAAATCATAAAAGGGTTGTATTGCCTTAATGTCCATAAATATTTTTCTACTAATTATTAATTTGATTAAATTAAAAAAAAATACTTTATTGAACCCAAAGGCACCATGAAGTAATTTTTATATTCTGTTTCATAATAAAATAGAAAATTATAATTTTTTTTCAAAACAGGTGATCCTTGTGGTGATCTAACATATTTTGAGATCACTTCTGTTATTCTTGAGTAAATATGCTTCTTGTAGCAAGGCAACAAGGCATAACACTGCAAAACACTAAATCCTACCTAGTATTTTTACATAGTTTCCAGTGCAAATTCCTTAGTACACTTGAAGTAATACAAAATTAATTTAAAAAAATTCCCAGCAAGATATAGAAGCTTGTTTGAAGTCCTTAATTTCACTTATAGTGAGAGATTTTTCCCATGTTAGTGAAATAATCTCACTTTTTCATCAATATTAAGGAATTATTGACTTAAAACAAGTTCCTATTAATTACTTAAAAGTTGCTTGTTAATTAGTTCTGTCTTAAAGTGTACTAAGATATTTGCAGTAGAAACCAGACCAAACATACTTGGTAGGATTTTGTGTTTTTGCAGATTTTGTTAGGATTTTGTGTTTTTGCAGTGTGTGAGGTTTCCAGACAGTCTAACTTTGTTACTTTCTGTGGCTGTGTGGGTATTTTAATCCCAGCAGACAGTCTTCCAGGCTTTCTCCCTCTGTCTGAGCCTTTAAGAGCCGTGGAGCTGCAGCTGACAAGGAGAGGAGTTTCCACTTGAGTTTTCAGCAGATCCTTCAGGACATTTACCAGCAAAACAGTGAGTTCACTTAAACTATGATTTATTTTTCAGTCTTTTTCTGGTGGAGCGAGTTAAAATCCATGAAATATTTAGTTTTGCACTGATTACTTGTGATTCAAATTGTTATATATCATAAATATAACACAATCAGTTCCTTCAGACATGCTTCACAACCTTCCTCTCTATATATAGAAGCACTCTACATCAGTTACTGCCTATGATTTGATTACATATGAAAAATACTTGGAATCACTCACAACCTGCGTATTATCACTTCCCATCTCTGTTCTGCATTATCTGCTGCTGATTAGAAGGTCATATTTAACTTTTGGACGACAGGGATTTGCAGGAGGTTTAATTCGAGCTGAATATGTCAGATACCAAGCTGGATCCTGAATCGACACGAAGATGTTTCTTAGCAACAGAGAGCTACGGCGACAATCGTTTCAGAGCTGGAAAATTAGGCTTTTATTTCTTTGTTTTAGTGTCGGCAATAATAAAAAGCTGTGAAGTGACAGAATAATTAAGGCTAAAGCAGAGAAGACCTGAAATTCCCCAGAAATAAAACTGCCATCCTACGTCTTTGCAGGTGTTTTGGATTCTCTCATCTGACCCAATAAACTTACTCACTTCAATATAAAATCTTTATTTTTTCTGCCTAGTGGATGATTATTTTTACCACAGTTCTTTTGAAAAACATAAAAAGCAAGAAAATATTTCATATTTACCTGAGAATTTGCAACAAACATATTTTATGCCATCATAATTGACTTAATGCAATATTTAGTGTCAGCAAAGTTGCATTAAAAGTTAATGTAACTATAGAAACAAAGACCACCATTAGCCTGCTTGAACTCTATTTGAATCTGTTTAATTCAGGTTGTTTTCTGCTTGTCAGCCATCCATTCCTTTTGCTGTGTACTTTTATTTTTTAAATACATTTTTCTTGCAGCTTTCAGTGCTAAATCTTTGCTCTTCTGTTATATTTTCTTTTAAAAACTCAAATGCTCCATCGTGCTTTTTGGAAATCAAATGTTTCTCATCTGCTCCTCCACTTTCTCGTCAGTGCCTCATGTTGTCTCAGGACAGCACTGTTTGTTTTCTCCTCTGCTCCCGAGCTTCACAGACCCCTGTTTAATAACCAGTTGTCACTTTATTCGATTGTGAATACAAGGCCTGCTGCTTGTGCACATTAACGACAGAGTGGGCATCAGCTCTTGTCTAGTCATCGGTGACTGTAGGAGCTGTTTTTGTGCGGTCGCCTGGACACGGCTGCAAACAAAAGTGCAAGCTTGTATTATCTGAGTGTTTTCATCTCCATTGAATGTCCCCTGGCACCTTATCTAACCTCAGGGTCCGTCTTCAAACCATCACTCTCCCTTTTAAAAAGAGATCTAAACAGCGATTCCAATAAACCTGCATCAATAAAAACAACCTCATGAGCTCAACTACTTCTGGAGGTTATTATTTGTGAAGCGTGACTGAGCAATTTATGATATGAGGAATTAAATATTACCGCTGTCACCTGTAATGCGTTAATCTAAAAAGCTTAAAGGTGACCAATTATGCTTCCTTGACACAAAACAAAATGTTTTGTGAGATTAAAGTCAGAATTCTGTGATGGCGTATTATGACCAATATGGATAGAAAAAGGAGGAAATTTCCACCAAACACCTCAGACATTTTTCTTTTTTAGAAGAAACAAGAACATTTCTGAGCTCCAGAAATCAACAATTTGGAAGAAAAAATCAAACATTTTGACATTAATCTAAAAGATTTTCTATAAAACTTGTAAATTTCTGAGTTTGATCAACTGTAAATTTGCCAGAAAAACAGGGAAATTTTGAGATTAATCTCAGAATTTATTTATTTATTTATTTATTTATTTTCTTCAAAAAAATCTTGGAAATTTCTGAGTTTGAAAAGTGGAAAGTTTGCTGGAAAAAAAGTTGAAAGTTTGCTGGAAAAAAACTTAATCTCAGAAATTTTCTAGAAAAAAAACAAGGAAATTTCAAAGTTTCAAAAATAAAAATATTTACTGGAAAAAGCTCAAATATTCTAGAAAAAACAGAAATTTTCTAAGATTGAAAAGTAAAAAAAATTGCTAGAAAAACAGAAATTTTGAGATTAATCTTAGAAATATTCTAGAAAAAAGTTTATAAAGTCAAAAATTAACTAGAAAAAAAATACTGTGGAATTTCTAAAATTAATCAATTAATTTAAAAAGTTTTCTATTAAAACAATTTTGAAATTTTTATATCAATTTGAGAATTTTCTATAAAAAAACTGGAAAATTTGAAATGATCCTTAAGAAATGTTCAACAGAAAAAACACAAAAAGTCAAAAAATTGCCAAAATAAATTAATTTTGACATTAATCTTCAAAAGTTTTTGACTTTTGCAAATGTGAAATTTTTGTATTTCTTCCATAAAATTTCAGAGATTAATCTCAAAATGTCTGAGTTTGTATTTTCTAGCTACAAACGGCTTTAATAAGCCATCAAATAATCCTGAGAATAAAAGTCATAATTCTTTTCTCCCCAGTGGTCCTAATCCTTTTCCATAAGAATGTGTTTAATCTGATTAAATTTCTTAATCAATTCACAGCACTGCTAAATGTGACTTCCAGGCTCCCTGAATGCCAAATGAGGAAGAGGATGTTCGCCTTTAACCATGTATTTATCTCCATTGTTTTCACTCTCAGCAGATGTGGAGGCGAGGAGATAAAACTATGTTTAATCACAACCAATCTGCTTCATGCCTTAAACAGCTGGAGGTGCTTATTATAACCACGATTACAGCTAATTTATAACCTCCACCGCCGAGCCGGTAATTGCAGAGGAATTGTCGCTGTTGTGTTGTCGCTGTTCCAGCCTCATACTATGCCATCCAGTTTATTTGTTTTGTAGCCTCGGGGCAGCTTTCATGCAGGGAGCTTATTCTGGGAGGAATCTGCTGTCACATAGCGCGGAGCGGGGGAGACAAGAGCACAGGAGCTCTCGTTCAGCCAAGATGTTTCCTCCTCACGGCAACGGCAAGAAGAGGTCCAGTCGCCACACAGACGGAGGGAAACAACTCAGAGATGCTGTCCAGAGAGGTAAATACGACTTCTACAGGAAGAGAAGCTCCTAATCGCATCAGAAGGCTGCGAACAACCAGCTGACCTACATCCTAAATGAGCAAGTTATGTTAATAACATGAAAGGGTTAGCAAGATAAGTGTTGACACAATGCAAAAACACAAAGTCTTTTTGTTTTGTTGTGTCACATAATCAATAAAAATACAGTTTGGGACAAAATAGGTAAAATTTCAGGGCATTTTCCTACTTTTGTGGATAAATTCACATTAAAAGAAACCAAGGCTGCTGATGAACAAATCTGCACTGTAAAAACACAAAATCTTTTCTGGTCTAGTTTCTGCTGCAAATATCTCAGAATGCTTAAAATAAGACAAAGCCAATCGTAAGACTTTTAAGTCAATAGAGTATAAAAAGTACTAGTTCTACTGGCAGATTATTTCACTTATAAGATTAGAAAAATGACTTGTTATAAGCAGAAGTGGGTAGAGTACCTAAAAATATCACCAAGTAAGAGTAGCACTACTTCAACATATTTTTTACTGAAGTAAAAGTAAAAAGTAGCCGTCCAAGAAATGATTCAAGTAAGAGTAAAAGGTATTTAGTAAAACGTCTACTGAAGTACAGAGTAATGGACCAAATTATCAATCATTTAATTTTTAAAAATTACATCAACAGACGGACCGAAACATAAATGTATGTGGAAATTTTGGTATTTTAAGGATGAAAATGACAATAATTCATGTAAAATCAGGCAAATCAGTTTCTTTCAACAAAAAATGTATAAAACTTTAATAAAAACTGCAGGTGTGTGTCTGGTGAGTTTTTGGTTAAAACATGTTTGTTTTTCATTCAGTGGGCAGAAAATCCAGAAATTTTACTCAAGAGTAGAAATACTTTAGTAAAAATAAAAAGTACAGCACAGTAAAAATAATCCTAAAAGTTTTTTGTTTTTTCTAAAAAAAAGTTACTCAAGTAAATATAATTGAGTAAATGTAACTAGTTACTGCAGAACCCTGGTTATAAGTGAAATAGTAAAGAAAATGCCCTTTTTATCTGATTAATCATTAACTGTCAGAAAAACCAATAACTTAAATAAATATTAGATTTAGTGGTAAATTCAAACATGAATTTAATGTCACCCATTTGTATTTATTATTGCAATAAAATCCAGTCCAGCAGGTCGTGAACCTCGCATCAAACTTCATCTATAAATCTGACTGAGAAAAAGGAAGCTCTGTGTTTGAGGCGTCCTCATGCATAGATTATTCACACGTACTCCATCTTCCTCCTACAGCCAGGTTTCCCCGTTTCCTGCTCCTCTTCCTCATCCTCGGCTTTCTGTTCTGCTATTATGCAATTATAAAGCAAATCAAAAGCCTCATATCACACCTGCTACTGAGACAAATAAGGTTGTGGGGCACACAGCAGTTTGGATACGTTAGCTATAAACAGTCATGTAAAAAGAGTTAATCTGTTATAAAAATGGGCTGAAAAACAAATTCCTGCAAGCTAAAAACTTGACTACAGTGAAAACATTTCCATGTGATCCAACAGTTACTAACAGTAGGAGAGCAAACACTATATAAAATCCTCCTTTAGGATTTTTAAATGTGTTTACTGCTCTGCTCCTCAGGGCGGTTTCTCTGTCCTGTCAGGTTTTTATATCTTAGCGTCGCGTGAACCAGAAATATTTTCCATCCACATGTGCATCTATATAAACTACTTTTCCTGTTTTCTTTTGGGTCACTCAGTAGGAGGCAAAAAAACAAACAGTAGGGACAAAACATGTCTAATATAGCCCATTAAAATGAGATGAAGTAATGACTCATCTCATTTGAGATGAGTTAACATGACCTGTTCTGCTCATTTTAAAGAGCAGAACAGGCAACGAGGACAAGCATGATTAACTAACTCATTTAATTACACATTACCGGTATTTGCATCTTCATTGAAATGCTTCAACAATGAAAAACGGCTGTTTGGTTTCGGTTCAGTAAAGCAGTTTCTGGTGGTTTGTTTTACCAAAAGTGTTAATGCACTTTACACAGTGCATAAACAGTTACTGATAAATAATATATTAGAGTTAATGGTTTAATGTCTGGTTTGGTTCCTCTAACCATGAAGGGAAGGCTGGTAAAATTCAACATGGCATAAATGTTGCTAAAATTATTCATTTATACTGCAAAGAAATTATCCCTTCCCACAAAAGAATAAAAAACCCTCTAACCCTGTATGGCTCTATCTGGTCATAAGGTTAAAAAGTTTCACATGCAAAAAAAGAAGAATGTAAACTAAAGAAAGGGAATGCTACGGCGTCGTAGTAGGGTCGTCTTTCTCTTTCTCAATGTCACATGCTGTTTTTATTTTTATTTTATTTTAATTATGTAAAGCACTTTGAAATGCCTTGCTGCTGAAATGGGCTATACAAATAAAATTTGATTGATTCTTTTGATTGTAGATGTGGAAAAAAATAGGAGCAAATTCCTGCCAAAAAACATGGAAATTTTCTGAGTTTCAAAACTTGAAAATGTTTGACTTTTGAAACTCTGAAATTTCCTTGGCTTTTCTAGAAAATTTCTGAGACTAATCTCAAAATATCTGAGTTTTCTCTGACTTTTGGAGCTCAGACATTTTCTTGTTTTTTTCTAGAACAATTCTGAGACTAATCTTAAAATATCTGAACTTTTCCAACAAATGTTCAACTTTTGGAGCTCAGAAATTTCTTTGTTTTTTTTCTAGAAAATTTCTGAGACAGATCTCAAAATTTCTGAGTTTTTTTCTGACTTTTGGAGTGCAGAAATGTCCTTGTTTTTTCTAGAATATTTCCGAGTTTCAGTTCTATTTACATTGGCCATAATGCACTGCTGCAGAATGCATTAACTGGTAAAAACTAATCAAATTAAGCTTATCTAAGTTAATTTATTAAGTTAATTTAAGTTAATTTGTTATGGTAAACAAATGTAAACAAAATTAGTTCAATGAACTCCATTGACCAATTAACATTCTCTTTTTTCAGTTTTACTGTTGACTTTTTACAGTATATCTTTGTTGCACTGAATCTTATTTGACATTATCCTGTTCACATTTTCCTGCTTTCGCTACATGAAAGGTGAGGAACATCGCAGACAGACTGACAGTTCATTACGAAACCCGGGAGTTATACTTAACACACTCCGCTGGAAGTGCAACCCTCCATGTTATAGATGTTTGACAGAAGAGCACAAAAAGCCATTTTCACAAACGCCAACCATATTGAGTCTGGTAAAGGAATAGACTTTCTTATTTCAGCCGGTTTCTGAGCATTGAAGACAATTTGTCACAGGCAGAAAATATGCTTTAAAAGAGGAGAGGTGTCTGCAGGAGCGAATGCAGCGAGAAGAGCGGTAGTGAACCAAAATGGCAACATTGTGAATGAGACAGCTAAATAAAGCTCTGAAACCTCCTGGGAAGCTACAGTATAATGAGTGCAAATAGAGACTTTAGCTTAAACTTGACGGCTGAAGTGGAGGCACATTTTACAGTCAGCAGCTCCTGAAACACGACAAATCTTGTAAAAACTACAAAAAATGTGTGACTATGTTAACTTTCAGCATCAATAATTCCTCTGTGTGTGCTTTTAATTGTGGGGTTCAATCTGTAATGTTTGCTTTGTGGTGCTGTAGTTTTTACTGTGTTAATTTATATATCTATAATATAAGCTATGAGTCGTTCAGGACTCTCATATCGTGGCAGATACATATTTTTATGCATCTTTACTTCCATTTGTGTGCCTGCACTCTATCTGGTGTCACAGAAGGAATATGTAATGCGGTCCCTGACAAGAAATGGCTTCTTACGTCGCCCATCAGCTGACATAAGCAGATCTCATATAGCCAATTGATTAGCTAAGGCAGCCCACTTTAACCGGCCCTTTTTACATGTCACTGCAAAGATGAGATGCAGCACAACACAAACGTTTAGCAAGCAGCCTCTCTCTGAGCCAAACCTGCTTCATCCCTGAAATTCATTTTAAGCAACAGAAAAATTTCATACATTTTTTCAAAAATGTTATTCAAGTAAATGTAATTGAGTAAATGTAACTAGTTACTACCCTGTCCAACAAAGCTGAACTCATAGTTATTAGCATAGTGATGTTAGCTCAAATTAATCATTATAAATCTCCAGCAAAAAACATCTACAAAATGCTATTGTTCTGACATTTTTACTGAATTAGAGGGTGATTTATCAAATCCCTTGAGTGAAACATTCAGAGTATCAGCTGATGGGTATTTCTAAGTTAACTATGGGGGAATTTTTCTGCCATAATTCGAGAGCTCACATTTTCAGTCTGAAAGCAGGATTTCATGTCTTTTGTTCTCAAAACTTTGAATACTTTTGTTTACATTTTTATTTTGAAAGCAGGACTTCATGTATTTCTTCTCAAAACTTGTAATGTTTACTCAAATCTTTCTCCTCACGCTCTTGCAGAACTCTCTGCTTGCTTACAAAACATTTTCTGCTTGCTTGCTTTTGGAACCGCCTTTTGGAACCGTCGCTTGGCAACTTCTCAGCCAATAGAATGAAAGTGTTGTATTGGGTGCGTTTGATTCCTTCTAGCAGGTATGCCTGCGTGGCTACTGTTGATTGTAGCAACCTGTGCTAGCCACTGGATGTGGTTGGTTGGGTGAACAAACTCCTGCCTAAGATCAGTAGCTATTAGCGATCAGTAGCTATTAGCGATCAGTAGCTGTTAGCGATCAGTGTCACTGCTGGCGGATGTTTAGTGCAACTTGGAGCAGAAAGCTGACGTCAAAGCTTCTCCCTACATCCAGTGACTAGCGCAGGTTGCTACAATCGATAGTAGCCACACAGGCATACCCGCTAGAAGGAAACGAATGCACCCAGTACAGCACTTTCATTCTATTGGCTGAGAGGTTGCCAAGCGACAGTTCGAAAAGGCGGTTCCAAAAGCAAGCAGAAAATGTTTTGTAAGCAAGCAGAGAGTTCTGCAAGAGCGTGAGGAGAAAGATTTGAGTAAACATTACAAGTTTTGAGAAGAAATACATGAAGTCCTGCTTTCAAAATAAAAATGT
>NW_006800147.1:452968-459054 GCF_000485575.1 Poecilia formosa
ATTCTAGCAGAAACAGCGTTTGGTTTCGTTATTGCCGCCGATCTCCTTCGACCCTGATTTAAAATTTCATAAAACACGATAAGTAGCTGTTAGCGATCAGTAGCTATTAGCGATCAGTAGCTGTTAGCGATCAGTATCACTGCTGGCGGATGCTTAGTGCAACTTAGAGCAGAAAGCTGACGTCAATGTTTCTCCCTACATCCAGTGACTAGCGCAGGTTGCTGCAATCGATAGTAGCCACACAGGCATACCCGCTAGAAGGAAACGAATGCACCCAGTACAGCACTTTCATTCTATTGGCTGAGAGGTTGCCAGGCGACGGTGCATTTTTGTTCCAGAAGCAAGCAGAGAAGGTTTTGTAAGTGAGCAGAGAGTCCGAGCAGAGTCTATGTCTGAGCACGAAGAGAAGTTTTGAGTACAAGCATTACAAGATTTGAGAAGAAACACATGAAATCCTGATTTCAGACTGAAAATGTGTGCTCTTGGATTATAACTGGTCAGATACTTGAAAAGGCTAAATGAATACCTGTTCATTAGCTGATAATTATTGGACAGTTTGGTAAGAGGATAAGAAAGCAGCAGCAGCAGAGGTAACATGGTGATATGTTACCTCTGCTGCCACAATGAGTGGGATTGGTGTGAACTCATGCCAGTGCTGATAAGGGACGTGACGCACACGGAGTGATGAAACAGCCAAAGTGGTGATGAAGGCACGACACACTTCACACATAAATAAATGAAACTCCAGGTTGCACAGGAGAAAAATACAGCATCTCAATTTGATGCCACAGACAGATAAACCCAAACAAATTAACTATTTGGATGTTGTCCTTCTCAGAAATGTGCCCTGTTTCTCAGCAACAAAAATAAACACTGGATCAAAAATTAAACCACTTAAATGATTCCCCTGTAAATCAGAGCTGTCACTTATCAAATAAGAGATTTCTGAAATGAAAATGTGATTTTTCTGTTTACTCAGCCAAGCAGAACTTTATCTACAGCGCCAGGAAAGTGTTGTTTTTTGTTTTTTTTATCCTTATGGTGCTCAGGGCTGTTACTGAGAGCAGTCAGACAGGAAACAGGCAAAGAGAGAAGGGGAGAAAACATGCTGGTCTCAAATCCAAGGATTTCAACTCAGTATCAGGATCAATACCCTCTGCTCCAGTTTCTACGCCTTTATAAACTTTATATACCTGAGAAAATGGTGCTAATGGTTAAGACAAGTTGTCAAACTGATTTTTAAAAAGTCTCCATTTGATTCTTAGTTCAGCAGAACATTTTTTTATCAGCTGGCGTAACTTTAACTTTGCTCAAAGGTAAGTAGCAGCCTCTAATAATTTAGCTGCTGGATATGGTCGACTTTTCAGACCATTTTGCCAATGTTGTGTAACTAAAAGAGTTTATACAAAAACTTTCCCAAAAATAATCCAAGTATCGTAACCAAAATATATACATTAAAAACTATGAGAAATTCTCCAGATGCACTTTTTGACATCATTTAACTCTCACAGGCTTTAGCTGTAACCTATGAAGTGTCTTTGAACATGTTAGAATAGGACTATTGTTTATAAGAACATGTTCAGTACATTTTTTACACAAAATCAAATTTAGATAATGAAATGTTAGTCTGACCTCCTTTTGAGCTCCTTTCAGAATGAGCTGTTTTAGGACCTTTAAATTCAATTAAACTACTACAGACCACTGCAGAGCATAGACTCAATGTTTACACTCGCACGTGAAAATGGCTGCAAACATATACACAGTTATACAACTGTACATCTTTGAAAAGCAACAAGAATGAAGCAAGTGATTTCTGGATGGTAAAGCAACAAGAAAATGCTTGTCTTTTCCAGCAGCCATTGTACAATGCATAGCACGGTAAAATTATTTAATTTCATTTGGTTAAGTATTTTTGAGTTGAATTAAAAACAAGCTGACAAGAAGACCCTTGAACTATTGGCTGAGTAGTGGTTCCATAAATCTCGACATTGGTTTTTATATGGTCTTAATTTTTTCTTTTTCTTTTTTTTTTTTTTTTTTTGCTACATACCTTTTAATTGGCAGTATTTACAGGGATGTTGGTTGCTCGTTGGGTAGGATTTTTTTTTTCTTCCTTCTTCCTGGTTGGAATTGCAATTTTTTATTTTTTATTTTTGGATATAATGTGAAAACCTAAATAAATACCTAAAAACCAGCTGACCAAATGTGCTGGAACTCTGCTTGGGTTGCCAGGTAACCGGCTAGCCTTCGCTGGGGTTGCTAGGTGAAGGGCAGCAACTGCTGATTTGTTACATTCAGAAGGTTTTTGAAATAGACACCAAAAGACATTAACTTATTGCCAAGAAACGGCTGGATGTTTGTTTGTATTTAAAAACAGTTGAGACCCAAAAAACGTGCAAAATGTGAATTTTGCACAGTTGTTCCCCTTTAAACTTGTAAAGTACCTTCATTGGCATTTCTGCGTGGATATCAAAGCGTCTAAATGCCTTTACAGTGACGCTGTGATGTTGCTCAGCTCTTGATATCAAACGCATTAAATAACCTGTGGGGTTACACAACCCACAGAGCAGCTGATGATGCCGTCCTCACATCTGAGCCAGAAAGCTGGACTGGGACTGCCTCATTTGCATATTTTATTAAGCTTGCAGCTCATGTTTACAAGTACGACTTTCTGGTTATTTCTGAACGTTTCCACAGCAACATGTTGTCTTGTAGTCGAGAGCAAGACGGCTTCCATGAAATCCATGTGTGATAACAACCCTGCAGTGATGATTTTTCCTTGCAAGTGATTGAAAAGTAAACGTGGGAATATCATCCTAGAGACAGACGAGGACAGATGGGTCTAATAACAGAGACTCACCTGGTCTTCAAAGGACAGGGCCTGTCCAACGTCTCGCGGGAAGCCGTCTATGACGATGCCGTTGGCGTCTGGGATCTTCATAATCTTCTGTTTGATCTCAGTTATTGTGGTTTCCTGAAAGAAATAACAAAAGCAACATGATTCATGAGTGCCTTCATCCAGTGCCTAAGCTGTTGATGTTTTTTTATTTTTAATAAAAAGCGATAAAAGAGATTCTGCCATATCTGCAGGGCGGTCATTAATTTCTGGATCAATACAAAACAACCGAGAGGGCAGGTGTTTTCCTTAGAGAGAATCATTTCAGCAACAGATTATAAAGAAATAATAATTTACAGTGCTTAAAAAATATTCAGATTCAGAGAGTAGAATTTAAAATGCTGTTGTTAGTTTTTGGTGCGTTCACACTAAACACGTTTCGAGCGTCTGGTTACCTTTCATAGTCTGTGTGGAGGCGTGTCGACGGTCAGTTGCAGCTCATTTCGAGTGTCTAGCGCGGCGCGATTTGAACCGTTTCGAGCGTTTTGAGCATTTGACATGTCGAGCGCGTCCAATGCGTCCGACGCTCTACATAAACTTTGAACGTAAACCAGGCGCGTCTGACACTCAAAATGCGTTTGGTGTGTGGATGCACCAAAAGTGCACACTCATCAAACTTGAAGCGTCTGAGGTGTTTCTGACGCGCGTAACGCGTCTGGTGTGAACGCACCGTTATAAATCACTTAACGGCTTAGCACCACAATCCATTAAAGATCTGCTGTCGTCATAGCAACCTTCCAGACCTCTCAAGTCTTCTGGTTCTGGTTCTGCTCTGCATCCCCAGAACCAAACATGGTAAAGCAGCATTCAGCTTATATGCACCATAAATCTGGAACAAACTTTAAAAAAACCTCCAAAACAGCCGAAAAACCGAGATTCTTTAAATGTAGACTAAAAAGTTTAGAGTCGCTTTTGATTCATTATAAATAAAACAATCAACATTTTGATGTGTAGCGATGGCACTTGACAGTTGTTGCTGAAATGTGCTATACAAATGAACTTAATTGATGAAAACCAGTAAAGTTTGTTGTAGTAAAGTGACAACAGGTGACTGAAGCTGCGCATTTTCCACTGATGTCTTCATCTTTATCTAATGGTTTCTTTAATGGCTGTAACTGCGGCAGAGCGACGACCTCCTGAAGCCAGAGGACGTCAACTTCTCTTAGCATCACTTACTTCCCCATGGCTGGAGGAGGTCAACATGTTCGAACGCATCTCTCTGGGCAGAAAGTAATTTGCAGTATGGCAGAGATGCTTGATGCAATGCTCTGCTCTAAAAATAACCCAACTAACCGAGGCGTTTAGTTTCCGAATGGGAGCTGCCATCCATCCATGCAGGGATTCAAACTAATCTAAAGATCAAGATGGTTTCATTGAGAGAGACTGGAAGAGTGAGGAGAAGCGACTCCTCAGAATAATGCGCTGCTGGTTCTAAAACTGCCCTGTTCTCTGCTGAAGATGCAGATACTTCAGAGACTAAGAGAATAAAAGCAATTGTGCTCTCTGTGTTTAATTTTAGAGCTGGCTGTCGACAGTCCAAGAGCTTCCTTTCAGAGGACAGCTGGGATTTGTAAGAGAAAAAGGTTCAGAGACAAACAGCTTCTGGCTGAGTGAAGTGCTGCTTCATCTGAGCTTTCAGCCTTATTGGATCATTTGCAACTTCAGCGCTATTACAGCTCTAATCACATTTAGAAAAATGTGTTTATGTGATGAACATAACTCAAGTTTTTTCCAATCGATCCTGAATAGTGCCTTGTAGAAGTCGCCTCTTTTCACATTTATGACCACAAACATTCATGGTTTTCCAAGAATTTAGAAATAAAAATCTGGAAAGTTCATTTGCGTTCATCCCTCCTTAGTCAACACTGTTTAGAAAAACAACTACAAGCCTTTCAGGACATTTTCATTAATCATCTTTGTAAAATAACTCAATCTCAGTAAAGCTTGAGCATCTTGACGCATTTCCACAAAAATATCTGTAATTCAACGGTAATTAACAGTAAAACTGTGACAGGAAAAATCTATGAACTATAAATTATTTAAAACTGTTCATCTGATGTACCGGTAAACTAATCAGTGAAAACAATAATTTGCATATTTTACATTTGTACATTAATTTTATAGGTTGTTTTCATGTTTATTTATGGATAAACACATTTAAAACATTTTCTATTGTGGTAAAATATTGACTCCAGCACCATTTTTCATCGTCAAATTAACAACAAGAAAGACATTTAACTGCTAAGGAAAAAACAGTTTTACCTGGAATTTTACGGTGGATTATGGCAACTAGAGCTGATGGTGTTTTACCGTAAAAATTATGTTTTTGTTTGTTTGTTTTAACTGTGCAGCATGATGCTGCCACCACATATTCAGAGTAGAAATTTTGTGTTCAGGCTGTAGGGCTGGGTATTAAATCGATTTTATTGATTCATTTAGGTTTTAGTTTGTAAAGATTTAATTTTTGGAAAATCTGGATGTTTTTTGTTTATTTTTTCATCACGCCCAGGGCCGCCATCTTGCTTTATAAGCACTTTGTTTGTTTTTGTTTTGGTTTTATTAAACAGCTTCTGTTTATTTGGACTTGGAATTCAAGCCAACTGCATGACAAAATTTAAGGGCTGGGCTGTGATTAAAAAAACAAAAAATTTTTTACTACAATAAAATCACAATGTTACAAAAATATGAGAATTAAGTCCTATTATTACCAGAACAACTTTATCAAAGTTTATCACCGGTACAGCGCCAGCTTTACGGCAGACACTGCGCCAATCCGCCTGTCGATCTCCCGCTCCCTTCTTCCCTCATTCGTGAACAAGATCCCCAGATACTTAAACTCCTCCACTTGAAGCAGGACGACCCCCCTGACCCGGAGAAGGCACTCTACCCTTTTCCGGCTCAAGACCATGGCCTCGGATTTGGAGGCCCTCAGCCTCATCCCAGACGCTTCGCACTCGGCCGCGAATCGCTCCAGCGAGAGCTGCAGATCACGTTCTGATGAAGCCAACAGGACCACATCATCCGCAAAAAGCAGAGATGCGATCCTAAGGCCACCAAAACGGATCCCCTCAACACCTCGGCTGCACCTAGAAATTCTGTCCATGAAAGTAATGAACAGAATCGGTGACAAAGGGCAGCCTTGGCGGAGTCCAACACTCACCAGAAGCCAGTTTGACTTACTGCTGGCAAT
>NW_006800147.1:459064-467581 GCF_000485575.1 Poecilia formosa
CGGAGATTGGAGTTGAAGCTCCGTCTCACAGGGGACTCCGCCAGACGTTCCCAGCAGACCTTCACTATACATTTGGGCCTGCCAGGTCTGACCGGCTTCCTCCCCCACCACCGGAGCCAACTCACCACCAGGTAGTGGTCAGTGGACAGCTCCGCACCTCTCTTCACCCGAGTGTCCAAGACATACGGCCGCAGGTCCGATGAAACGATGACAAATCGATCATCGAACTGCGGCCTAGGGTGTCCTTGTGCCAAGTGCATATATGGACACCCTTATGCTTGAACATGGTGTTCGTGATGGACAATCCGTGACGAGCACAGAAGTCCAAAAAAATTATTTTTTCTTGTAATTTCAAGACCTCCTTCTGGTAAAATTGTGTCTTTCTTCTAGTAACATTATGACTATATCTTCATAATTACTACATCAAAAGGGATGATTGAAACAAAGGCTACTTTAAAAAAAATATTTTCTCTCATTTGTAATTTCTTAGAGTTACTGCGGGCTTCTTTTCTGCTTTTTCGATGCCGTCAGTTTATGTGATCAGCCAATTTTTGGTTGACTTGTAGTTGTTCTACATGTTTCCATATTGAGATGAGGAATTGCACATCTCTCTGTGAGATTATTTTAGAAGCAAATCTTGTTTTTAAAAGCAAAATTTCCCCACAACTTTATCTCTGACCTGTCTGTTGCTCAGCGAAAAACCATTTAAAAAACATCTATGGTGTTTTCAGAACAGCTGGATTTATACTGAGAATAAACTACACACAGATGGACTCCACTAACTAATTAGTTGCACTGGGTTTTATCTAGACTTACTGGAGTAAATAGGTTTGAAAACAGATGCACAACACACTTCTCTGATTTCTGCAAAACAAAATTAGAAATCTGTGTCTCAATTTTCTGTTTACTTCACCAACAAGCACATTTTTCTGCTGGTCTATCAGATAAAAAGCAAATAATGCAGAAATTTCTGGAGGTAATCTGACAAAATGTGGATTTTTCTTCATACAAAATCTTGGGTAACTCCTTATGCAACAACAAGAAACAATGTAGGAATAACTAAAGCCGCAGCTTCGTAATTTAATTCATAAATAAACCAAGACTTACAGTATGACTTGACGCCAAGCAGCCACTTTTTGATTTATGATCGCTGGTTGGCCCACTTTGCTGTTTGCCTCATCTCGACTGAACCGACTAACGTCTCAGACATGTCAGGAGAAGGAAGATGAACGATGAGTAAGGCGGTTAGTGCGGATAATTCATGAGAATCATCAAGCTAAAACGGGCTCTTTATGACAAGGTCCAAGGCTTATGTCTGTGTCACGGCCTTGCAGCGACGGCAACACATCACAAGGTCGTAAAAACCTTCCTCTGGAGATGTTTTCAATAAAAACGAGTGGAGTTACTCCACCTGTTTGGTATTATAATATATGGAGTAGAATATTTTACAATAAGAGCAAACACGATTTATCACTCAGATGGTTTTCAGTATTACCTACTTATACTCTAATATTAATGATCCATCAATCTAGGGCTGAAAAACAATGTAAGCATTTCACTTCAGTTGAGATCAATAACTGATTATTTTTTTTGTTTTAAATGTCTGAAATACTGTCAAACTGCTGATGTGATCTATGCTGTTTTATCCACAGTTTTCACTCCACTTGTGAGGATTTAAGTTGTCTGACAGCTTAGAGCAGCAGTATGTAACTTTTTTCAACATAAATATATATATATTCTTCCCATATTTGTTGAAATTGTCACTTTATTGTGAAAGTACAGTATGAGATAGATAATCTTTGAAAAAAACGGAACTCCTCTGCTTTCTCCCAGTGCTAACTAGAAACAACCAATCAGAGCCAGGGGGCGGGTCTTAGCGCTGTCAATCACCCCCCTGTGTTTCTCTCTGTTATGGTAGAGCTTCTTCCTGATAGCATATCTTGTTGTGAATGCTCAAGCTAGCATAGCCACTGAAAAATGGTTTTCCTGTAACGGTAAGTTGTTTCTCAACCATTAGCACATTTAGCAGCAAGAACGTGATGTTGATTGACAGCACTAAGACCAACCTCCTGGCTCTGATTGGCTGTTTTTGACCGGGAGATGTGCATTACTTTAGACTGCATTAGCAGGTGGAATAGATGTATTTTTTTTATCTGTCTCATATTATTCTGTCACAACATGGTTGCAGTTTTAACAAAAAAACATTTTTGTAAAAATTCCATATTGCAGCTTTAAGGATGAACTGAAATCTAAAAAGAGTTTCCAAACTGAAAACGAGACTTTAGAGCATAAAGAAAATGTCTCTTGTGCTGCCTGTCAGTTTTGCTGAGCATTTGCCGGTTTAATCTTGGCTGCAGCTGTTTTTATCAAAGGTTCCTGCTCTCTGTTGTTTGAGATGTCGCTCTGAGTTGGTTTTTAATAACAGGTAGAGAACAAAAAACCTCTGAGGTGAAGCCAGTTAATGTCAGACGCTGAACTGGGGATATGTTATTGTGTTGTAATTATGCTAGGTACTCTGTTAGAAAGAGTAAAGCGTAAACAGCCACGGGAGGGGGTCAGCGCTCATTTTCTTCCAAGCGGAGTAATTACCTTAGAAAGATGGATGCTAATAAGACAGATAAGCATCCTCTCTCCCCAGCATGCTTGTCATGCGCCTTCTGCCAATTAGTTCCTCGTTGCATTCATGCTGTGATAACAACCTGACCTGAGTGTCTGGACATGCCGCTTATTTCTCCCAAAATATTTAGTCCATCTCACCCGCCCCCCCGCCAACACGTCTCTGTCCCTATTTCTCGGCTACCTGCGGCGCCAGCTCGCCGTTGGTGATGATTTTGGCGATCAGGCTCCACTTTCTGTTGCTGGTGGCGTTGTGGATCATCTTCTTCCTCAGCAGCTCGCCCACAGACATGTACTGGAAGCCGTAGCGCTCGGCGATTTTCAGGCTCTGTGTTCCTTTGCCGCTGCCAGGGCCACCTGAGTACAGAGGGAGAGAGAGAGAGAGAGAGCTGTTGATGTTTTTGGGGAGGTTTGTTGTCGTGTGTGTGTGGGTGAGTGTGTGTTGGTGAGAGAAATCAGGCCTGTGTGTGTAAGAGTGTGTTTGTGGAGGAGGAGAAGGACATAAAGAAACAGGTACGTGTGAACCTCCTACATTTGGTAAAAAATCATATTTTCTCACCGAATATCTTTGGATTAATGGTGTCAACATTTTCTTATCAACCTAAAGCAGAATTGCAAACATAAAATGATTATATTCCAGCAAAACAAACAGTGACAGATCCTTATGAAGTTGATCATTTGAGTAAAACTGCCTGAAGGTTGATGAAGAAAAACGGAAACTTGAGTAAGATAATTTTACATGCCGAGGGAAACCTTGTGGAAACCTGAATGCTCTTTTTTCAGAGTTTTGCTTCATTTCCAGGTTTCTGGAAATCTCTGAGTTTTGCCAGGTTGAGACTATAGTGTGTCATAAATAAAATAAAATTCAGATGATTAGGTTCCATGGATTGTGTTTGAACGGGCCGCACAAAATGAGTGCAGGGGCCGTAAATGGCCCCCAGACCCTCCTTTGAACACCCTTGGTCTAAAGAGATTGTTCAGAGATGAATGATAAAAGATCTTCTCTCTGCAAAAGCAAATATTCAACAGGAACATGAATTGTGTTCAGATTAAATTTCTATTGTTTGTCTTTTTTCAGTGAGAGTTTTTAAAATAAAAGATGGATTTACTTTAAGTGTTTTTGCACATTTTTACTAATAAAAATGGCAGAAAATGTTGTTGATCTGATAATTTTGTGAATTTCACAAGAGTCTGGACTGTGAAGGTATTTATTTTAATTTTTCCTCTTAGGGATTCAGACAAGCATGTTTTGTTTATAGTTGGTAGGAAAATCAAAGTCTGTTTGAAAGCCACAAAAAGCAATAAATAACAGCGAGATAAATTAAAACTATTAATTTCCATTTGCATGATTGTTTGATTTCCTCGTGTCTCTTTCTACCGCATTGTGTCATGCGGTCACAATGCGGTCATTATGACCACATGACACAAAGCTTCAGGAAAATTATGTTTACCGGGACTTCAGTATCCATTTGATTTGTTTTGATTATTTATTTTGGATATGTAAGATGTCTTCCACTTAAAGTTTGTTGATCTTTGACATCGTGTTCTTGCATTATTACCATTTCACTACTTGCAAATGGTCTCAAAACAACAATATTATGATTTTTTGCAGTAACGTCTGGGATAATTTGTCGTCGTGACAGGTCATTTGTATTTGCACTTTGTAATTCTTCTTCACATCCTAACATCCTCCTCACAGCTAACAGCTTTCTGCAAAACCTGACACACAAAACATTCACATGATCTTCTGCAGAGGTGGCAGCAGCTGCCATGCTGCTTTTCCCTTCAAAACCGGGGCACAGCATGCTCTTAAAGCGACGGACAGGGACTGGCTTTGTGCTGCGAGGACAAACACCCATCAGCCCCTCCACAGGGAGCCATTCAAAAAAAAGAGCTTCAAGAAGAGACCGAAGTTGTTTTCTTGCTTCTTCTCGATTTTTTATAAACCGACTTGAGGCTGCGTTTGAGCTAAGGTAGGTTGTTGTGGAAATGATTAACAAGATAAATGAGATTATTTGACAGTTTAAAGCAGGCACGCCAAGGAAATCAGATTAGGAGTGTCAAACACACTGAGGAACATGAAGCAAGATCAACTCTGATGATACAAACGTAGAGAGCTCGGATACCAGGAAATGGACTTAGATTCCTATCCAGACCACAAAGTTCTACTTCAGCATCTTTGCATTTCTAAATCCTTTAATATGAAAGCACTGAGCATCGTTTGCAAGGGAGAAAATCCTATCTCATTATCGGTGGGGGGACCATGAACAGGGGAATTTCTTAAGATCAACTTTGGGGGGCTTGGCAAAGTTATAGTGAAACATCATGTAAAAGGTGGATTAAAAAGTTTTTTGATGTGTTAAAGCTGCAGGACCAAAAATGACTATCAAGTGGAAATGCACATCAAACATGTGTTTTTGTCAGTAAACAAATTTTTGAGAATTGTAGAAGTCAAACTCATATTGAAATGTTTTGATATTTGGTTTGGTTCAGTGTCACTGATCTAATCTCTGCTACACCTTTACAAACACTTAAGGCTTTAAATAAAAACAAGGTTTAATGAGTAACTCCATTTAATAAAATTCCTCATAAATATAGATTTTTCCATGTCCTGGATGCCTAAGAACCTATAAGTAGGTAGAAATAACAAATATCTGGGAAGTACCATAACTTAAACTTAACACTTAAAGCACCAGGGTTTTTATTGAAAAATATCCTCATGTTTTTCTACTTATTTTTTGACACAAATGGAACCCAATATAAAGGCTCTACACTGATGGTAAGAAATAAAGGCATAATTTTCTGTTTTTCTATCTGCTCTTTCTCTCCTCTGCCCCCTCCCGTTTCAAACTGTTCTCGTTAATATCAGTTAAAGGGCTAAATATGATTCAAATATTTGCTACCTTTGACAAAAAAGCTCAAGTCTATCAGAGCAATGTAACCAGTTATGCTTGTTTTGATTTCCAAGGCAGTTTATCATGATTCAGCCGAAGTAATGAAATAACGAACTGCAGTCTGATTTTTATTGTTAATGTGTTTCTTCCTGTTGAGCAGTGAGAGTAAATAAAATGTGTTACACGTCTTTTGCTTTAAGTTTTTCCTTACTGAAGAGTGTTTGTACTGCCTAGCCACAGCTAGCTCCACCTTCAGCTGCTGTTGCTCCTCCTACACGTTGGACTGAACCATTCCTTCAGAGATGGCGGGGGGGCCTAAAAAATATTCTTATTTGTTTTCTTTGATGAATGGCGGATTCATTTAGCTCTTTGTTTCTTTCGCCTTTTCATATTGATGTTGTTTAGATTCAAATGTTTCTTTTATGATTTCTTTGTGGGGACAATTCTAGACTTTTCCAAGATATTTTCCGACTTCTCCGGGTTTTCCGCCCATGACCGTTTGTGACGCAACACACACTCACACACCTTTTCTGCTTCTCATCTGAAAGAAAACACGCTGTGAATGTTGGCGTTTTGGCAGCGCTCCCTTACCGATGACGAGGATGACTTTGGGTCGCGGCCTGGACGGGTCGAACACCTCGTACTCCTCGATGAGCTCGGCCGTCTCTGACAGGTCCGAGTCGCTCTCGATGGAGAACTGGCTGATGGGAGGGAGGCGGTCATACCGTCTGTAGGGGAAGTTGGGGCTTTCGGGCAAAACTGTGGCACAAAGACAGCAACGAGATTATATGAATTCAGATTTCTGAAACAAAGTTATGTTTATACATCGATAAACGACTATTCCTGAAACGTCTAAGTCGTTTTAGGAATTGATGAGTTGACTTTACAGTAAATTAGAGAGAACAACATATTAGCTACCTATGCTAACAGAACTGCGTTGCTAATATTCTGTGTAGCATATCTATGTTTTAACAGTTTACTTCATTTAACAGAGTCAACGGGCTAATTTATCAGAAGACTAGATTATGACTGATACAGGGAGCAGACAGAGACTTCACTGTCTCTGTCTGCTGGCACTAGCAAGTTTACTGCTTGCTAGTGCCGTATATTTATAGTGAACATTATCTACAACCAGTATTCACACTAACAGTGAAAATTGTCTGCCGCCTCCGTCTGATCCAAATGAGCGCCGCCTCCTGCCCACGCCTGCGCCGTCCCCCTCTCCATACGTCACCGCGCCGTCCCCCTCTCCATACGTCACCGCGCCGTCCCCTGCACTTGTCACTGCCGTTAATTTGATGGTTAAAACAAAAAATTCGACAATTTTTTTCCAATATAAGACATACCCCGAAAGTAAGACATAGTGGGGCTTTTGGGGATAAAAAGAAAGTAAGACACTGTCTTACTTTCGGGGAAACACGGTATCTGTCACAACACTAATGCTATTAATACATTTACAAATTACTGATACAATCTGCTACCTTCTACTTTTATGTTCTACTATACAAAACTATTACTAAATTTTGAACTTTTGTACATTTTCCCACATTATAACCACAATCCTCAACACATTCTAATGAGATTTTTAGTGATAAACCAACACAGAGTATAAGTGAAATAATCTGCCAGTGGAACTAGTACTTTTTCATCAATATTATAAATTATTGACTTATAACAAACTTTCATATTTTGCTAAAAAGTTATTTGTAAGTTAGTATTCTAGAAATAAGACAAAACTATCATATTTGTTAAAATATCATAGTCCATTAGACCAAAAATTCTTGTGTTTTTGCAGTGGCATAAATCAGACGGGAGGCAGGGATGAAATTAAGACATCAGAGCAGATTTTCCTTTCCTCAGGCTTTTGAAACCTGGCAGATATGAGCTTCAGCCACAAGCTCCATTTATCAATAACGCTCATCTGCCAGCAGCTCTGCTCAGCAAAACACTGCCGCTTTCAGACTTTCTTTTTCTTGAAATCGAAAACCTGCCGGTCACTGCTTTTCTTATTTGTATGATCTTTTGTGGCATAACCAGAATAACTACAGGTATTTTTTTTTTACTTGCTCAGACACAGACAGGATGTTGCAGATCTTTGTTTTCAAAGCAGCAAAAATACCATACTTCGGAAAATAAGAAAGGAAGCGTTAAAGTTTAAATAAAAACATTAGCCTGCCGATTCTGACTCTGTGTATCTGAATTAGATTTTGCCTTGCAAATTTCGACCAGGTTTTGCATAAACAGGGATTTTCCGCACTGCATCCACCTGCACAGGGTTATAACTGTAATTGATAACCGCTGAAAGGACAGCAAAGATTACAAAGATTACTGATTAACTGCACAAGTTTGTCTCCAGTGAAGCGAGTTCATTCACGTTGGCAATTAAATGCACACTGCACACTGTTTCTGAACAGGAAACGGCTTATCTGAAAAAATAAAAAACAAACAAAAAAAACCCCAAAAACACCAATTTTGCAGCGAGAGCTCAGGTGTCTCACTTTTGGCACTTTTCAGAGCGTGAGTGGGTGACGCACATGGATACACATCACATTAGAGCCAGCGGAAGAAACCTCTTATTCTCCGTCCTGTACTTCAAAGGAAAACACAAAAGCCTGAACAGAGGATCTGCGAATAAACTCCTCAAGATGCTCTGCAAATGTCAGCACCCTTCACCGTTAAAACACGGAGCAGAATGGGATGCTTTTAGCTTTCTTCAAAAGAAAAACATTTTATTTCTTACTTTTACGTACATTTCATGACAATTTTTTGCTATTAAATTAGGTATTAGCTGTAAAACATTTTACTTCTTTTGTCAGAACTAGGAAGCATTCATGTCCCTTGTATTTCATCACAATTTTTCATATTACAATCATGAATTTAAATGTGATTAATTGTAATTTTATGACAGACCTAACAGTAGCACATAACTGTTAAGTGAAAAAATAATGATGCGTGACTGTCCTTGCTGCATCACATTGAGTTTTTCTTTTTTCTTTTTACAAAGCGT
>NW_006800147.1:469401-483404 GCF_000485575.1 Poecilia formosa
CCTGTGTTTCTCTCTGTTATGGTAGAGCTTCTTCCTGATAGCATATCTTGTTGTAAATGCTCAAGCTAGCATAGCCACTGAAAAATGGTTTTCCTGTAACGGTAAGTTGTTTCTCAACCATTAGCACATTTAGCAGCAAGAACGTGATGTTGATTGACAGCACTAAGACCAACCTCCTGGCTCTGATTGGCTGTTTTTGACCGGGAGATGTGCATTACTTTAGACTGCATTAGCAGGTGGAATAGATGTATTTTTTTTATCTGTCTCATATTATTCTGTCACAACATGGTTGCAGTTTTAACAAAAAAACATTTTTGTAAAAATTCCATATTGCAGCTTTAAGGATGAACTGAAATCTAAAAAGAGTTTCCAAACTGAAAACGAGACTTTAGAGCATAAAGAAAATGTCTCTTGTGCTGCCTGTCAGTTTTGCTGAGCATTTGCCGGTTTAATCTTGGCTGCAGCTGTTTTTATCAAAGGTTCCTGCTCTCTGTTGTTTGAGATGTCGCTCTGAGTTGGTTTTTAATAACAGGTAGAGAACAAAAAACCTCTGAGGTGAAGCCAGTTAATGTCAGACGCTGAACTGGGGATATGTTATTGTGTTGTAATTATGCTAGGTACTCTGTTAGAAAGAGTAAAGCGTAAACAGCCACGGGAGGGGGTCAGCGCTCTTTTTCTTCCAAGCGGAGTAATTACCTTAGAAAGATGGATGCTAATAAGACAGATAAGCATCCTCTCTCCCCAGCATGCTTGTCATGCGCCTTCTGCCAATTAGTTCCTCGTTGCATTCATGCTGTGATAACAACCTGACCTGAGTGTCTGGACATGCCGCTTATTTCTCCCAAAATATTTAGTCCATCTCACCCGCCCCCCCGCCAACACGTCTCTGTCCCCGTTTCTCGGCTACCTGCGGCGCCAGCTCGCCGTTGGTGATGATTTTGGCGATCAGGCTCCACTTTCTGTTGCTGGTGGCGTTGTGGATCATCTTCTTCCTCAGCAGCTCGCCCACAGACATGTACTGGAAGCCGTAGCGCTCGGCGATTTTCAGGCTCTGTGTTCCTTTGCCGCTGCCAGGGCCACCTGAGTACAGAGGGAGAGAGAGAGAGAGAGAGCTGTTGATGTTTTTGGGGAGGTTTGTTGTCGTGTGTGTGTGGGTGAGTGTGTGTTGGTGAGAGAAATCAGGCCTGTGTGTGTAAGAGTGTGTTTGTGGAGGAGGAGAAGGACATAAAGAAACAGGTACGTGTGAACCTCCTACATTTGGTAAAAAATCATATTTTCTCACCGAATATCTTTGGATTAATGGTGTCAACATTTTCTTATCAACCTAAAGCAGAATTGCAAACATAAAATGATTATATTCCAGCAAAACAAACAGTGACAGATCCTTATGAAGTTGATCATTTGAGTAAAACTGCCTGAAGGTTGATGAAGAAAAACGGAAACTTGAGTAAGATAATTTTACATGCCGAGGGAAACCTTGTGGAAACCTGAATGCTCTTTTTTCAGAGTTTTGCTTCATTTCCATGTTTCTGGAAATCTCTGCTAGAGTTTTTCCAGGTTGAGACTATAGTGTGTCATAAATAAAATAAAATTCAGATGATTAGGTTCCATGGATTGTGTTTGAACGGGCCGCACAAAATGAGTGCAGGGGCCGTAAATGGCCCCCAGACCCTCCTTTGAACACCCTTGGTCTAAAGAGATTGTTCAGAGATGAATGATAAAAGATCTTCTCTCTGCAAAAGCAAATATTCAACAGGAACATGAATTGTGTTCAGATTAAATTTCTATTGTTTGTCTTTTTTCAGTGAGAGTTTTTAAAATAAAAGATGGATTTACTTTAAGTGTTTTTGCACATTTTTACTAATAAAAATGGCAGAAAATGTTGTTGATCTGATAATTTTGTGAATTTCACAAGAGTCTGGACTGTGAAGGTATTTATTTTAATTTTTCCTCTTAGGGATTCAGACAAGCATAAAATCAAAATCTGTTTGAAAGCCACAAAAAGCAATAAATCAAATAACAGCGAGATAAATTAAAACTACTAATTTCCATTTGCGTGATTGTTTGTTTTCCTCGTGTCTCTTTCTACCAAAGACCGCATGACAAAAAGCTTCAGGAAAATTGTGTTTACCGGGACTTTAGTATCCATTTGATTTGTTTTGATTATTTATTTTGGATATGCAAGATGTCTTCCACTTAAAGTTTGTTGATCTTTGACATCGTGTTCTTGCATTATTACAATTTCACTACTTGCAAATGGTCTCAAAACAACAATATTATGATTTTTTGCAGTAACGTCTGGGATAATTTGTCGTCGTGACAGGTCATTTGTATTTGCACTTTGTAATTCTTCTTCACATCCTAACATCCTCCTCACAGCTAACAGCTTTCTGCAAAACCTGACACACAAAACATTCACATGATCTTCTGCAGAGGTGGCAGCAGCTGCCATGCTGCTTTTCCCTTCAAAACCGGGGCACAGCATGCTCTTAAAGCGACGGACAGGGACTGGCTTTGTGCTGCGAGGACAAACACCCATCAGCCCCTCCACAGGGAGCCATTCAAAAAAAAGAGCTTCAAGAAGAGACCGAAGTTGTTTTCTTGCTTCTTCTCGATTTTTTATAAACCGACTTGAGGCTGCGTTTGAGCTAAGGTAGGTTGTTGTGGAAATGATTAACAAGATAAATGAGATTATTTGACAGTTTAAAGCAGGCACGCCAAGGAAATCAGATTAGGAGTGTCAAACACACTGAGGAACATGAAGCAAGATCAACTCTGATGATACAAACGTAGAGAGCTCGGATACCAGGAAATGGACTTAGATTCCTATCCAGACCACAAAGTTCTACTTCAGCATCTTTGCATTTCTAAATCCTTTAATATGAAAGCACTGAGCATCGTTTGCAAGGGAGAAAATCCTATCTCATTATCGGTGGGGGGACCATGAACAGGGGAATTTCTTAAGATCAACTTTGGGGGGCTTGGCAAAGTTATAGTGAAACATCATGTAAAAGGTGGATTAAAAAGTTTTTTGATGTGTTAAAGCTGCAGGACCAAAAATGACTATCAAGTGGAAATGCACATCAAACATGTGTTTTTGTCAGTAAACAAATTTTTGAGAATTGTAGAAGTCAAACTCATATTGAAATGTTTTGATATTTGGTTTGGTTCAGTGTCACTGATCTAATCTCTGCTACACCTTTACAAACACTTAAGGCTTTAAATAAAAACAAGGTTTAATGAGTAACTCCATTTAATAAAATTCCTCATAAATATAGATTTTTCCATGTCCTGGATGCCTAAGAACCTATAAGTAGGTAGAAATAACAAATATCTGGGAAGTACCATAACTTAAACTTAACACTTAAAGCACCAGGGTTTTTATTGAAAAATATCCTCATGTTTTTCTACTTATTTTTTGACACAAATGGAACCCAATATAAAGGCTCTACACTGATGGTAAGAAATAAAGGCATAATTTTCTGTTTTTCTATCTGCTCTTTCTCTCCTCTGCCCCCTCCCGTTTCAAACTGTTCTCGTTAATATCAGTTAAAGGGCTAAATATGATTCAAATATTTGCTACCTTTGACAAAAAAGCTCAAGTCTATCAGAGCAATGTAACCAGTTATGCTTGTTTTGATTTCCAAGGCAGTTTATCATGATTCAGCCGAAGTAATGAAATAACGAACTGCAGTCTGATTTTTATTGTTAATGTGTTTCTTCCTATTGAGCAGTGAGAGTAAATAAAATGTGTTACACGTCTTTTGCTTTAAGTTTTTACTTACTGAAGAGTGTTTGTACTGCCTAGCCACAGCTAGCTCGGCACTTCAGCTGCTGTTGCTCCTCCTACACGTTGGACTGAACCATTCCTTCAGAGACGGCGGGGGGCCTAAAAAATTATTCTTATTTGTTTTCTTTGATGAATGGCGGATTCATTTAGTTCTTTGTTTCTTTCGCCTTTTCATATTGATGTTGTTTAGATTCAAATGTTTCTTTTATGATTTCTTTGTGGGGACAATTCTAGACTTTTCCAAGATATTTTCCGACGTCTCCGGGTTTTCCGCCCATGACCGTTTGTGACGCAACACACACTCACACACCTTTTCTGCTTCTCATCTGAAAGAAAACACGCTGTGAATGTTGGCGTTTTGGCAGCGCTCCCTTACCGATGACGAGGATGACTTTGGGTCGCGGCCTGGACGGGTCGAACACCTCGTACTCCTCGATGAGCTCGGCCGTCTCTGACAGGTCCGAGTCGCTCTCGATGGAGAACTGGCTGATGGGAGGGAGGCGGTCATACCGTCTGTAGGGGAAGTTGGGGCTTTCGGGCAAAACTGTGGCACAAAGACAGCAACGAGATTATATGAATTCAGATTTCTGAAACAAAGTTATGTTTATACATCGATAAACGACTATTCCTGAAACGTCTAAGTCGTTTTAGGAATTGATGAGTTGACTTTACAGTAAATTAGAGAGAACAACATATTAGCTACCTATGCTAACAGAACTGCGTTGCTAATATTCTGTGTAGCATATCTATGTTTTAACAGTTTACTTCATTTAACAGAGTCAACGGGCTAATTTATCAGAAGACTAGATTATGACTGATACAGGGAGCAGACAGAGACTTCACTGTCTCTGTCTGCTGGCACTAGCAAGTTTACTGCTTGCTAGTGCCGTATATTTATAGTGAACATTATCTACAACCAGTATTCACACTAACAGTGAAAATTGTCTGCCGCCTCCGTCTGATCCAAATGAGCGCCGCCTCCTGCCCACGCCTGCGCCGTCCCCCTCTCCATACGTCACCGCGCCGTCCCCCTCTCCATACGTCACCGCGCCGTCCCCTGCACTTGTCACTGCCGTTAATTTGATGGTTAAAACAAAAAATTCGACAATTTTTTTCCAATATAAGACATACCCCGAAAGTAAGACATAGTGGGGCTTTTGGGGATAAAAAGAAAGTAAGACACTGTCTTACTTTCGGGGAAACACGGTATCTGTCACAACACTAATGCTATTAATACATTTACAAATTACTGATACAATCTGCTACCTTCTACTTTTATGTTCTACTATACAAAACTATTACTAAATTTTGAACTTTTGTACATTTTCCCACATTATAACCACAATCCTCAACACATTCTAATGAGATTTTTAGTGATAAACCAACACAGAGTATAAGTGAAATAATCTGCCAGTGGAACTAGTACTTTTTCATCAATATTATAAATTATTGACTTATAACAAACTTTCATATTTTGCTGAAAAGTTATTTGTAAGTTAGTATTCTAGAAATAAGACAAAACTATCATATTTGTTAAAATATCATAGTCCATTAGACCAAAAATTCTTGTGTTTTTGCAGTGGCATAAATCAGACGGGAGGCAGGGATGAAATTAAGACATCAGAGCAGATTTTCCTTTCCTCAGGCTTTTGAAACCTGGCAGATATGAGCTTCAGCCACAAGCTCCATTTATCAATAACGCTCATCAGCCGGCCGCTCTGCTCAGCAAAACACTGCCGCTTTCAGACTTTCTTTTTCTTGAAATCGAAAACCTGCCGGTCACTGCTTTTCTTATTTGTACGATCTTTTGTGGCATAACCAGAATGACTACAGGTATTTTTTTTTTACTTGCTCAGACACAGACAGGATGTTGCAGATCTTTGTTTTCAAAGCAGCAAAAATACCATACTTCGGAAAATAAGAAAGGAAGCGTTAAAGTTTAAATAAAAACATTAGCCTGCCGATTCTGACTCTGTGTATCTGAATTAGATTTTGCCTTGCAAATTTCGACCAGGTTTTGCATAAACAGGGATTTTCCGCACTGCATCCATCTGCACAGGGTTGTAACTGTAATTGATAACCGCTGAAAGGACAGCAAAGATTACAAAGATTACTGATTAACTGCACAAGTTTGTCTCCAGTGAAGTGAGTTCATTCACGTTGGCAATTAAATGCACACTGCACACTGTTTCTGAACAGGAAACGGCTTATCTGAAAAAATAAAAAACAAACAAAAAAAACCCCAAAAACACCAATTTTGCAGCGAGAGCTCAGGTGTCTCACTTTTGGCACTTTTCAGAGCGTGAGAGTGGGTGACGCACATGGATACACATCACATTAGAGCCAGCGGAAGAAACCTCTTATTCTCCGTCCTGTACTTCAAAGGAAAACACAAAAGCCTGAACAGAGGATCTGTGAATGAACTCCTCAAGATGCTCTGCAAATGTCAGCACCCTTCACCGTTAAAACACGGAGCAGAATGGGATGCTCTTAGCTTTCTTCAAAAGAAAAACATTTTATTTCTTACTTTTACGTACATTTCATGACAATTTTTTGCTATTAAATTAGGTATTAGCTGTAAAACATTTTACTTCTTTTGTCAGAACTAGGAAGCATTCATGTCCCTTGTATTTCATCACAATTTTTCATATTAGAATCATAAATTTAAATGTGATTAATTGTAATTTTATGACAGACCTAACAGTAGCACATAACTGTTAAGTGAAAAAATAATGATGCGTGACTGTCCTTGCTGCATCACATTGAGTTTTTATTTTATTTTTTTACAAATAAAAAATCGAGAAGCGTGGTATTCATCTTACTTTATGCTGATAAACCTAAATAAAACCCAGTTCAGCCTACAGTATGGATTTAAAGTTTTATCACAATATTATGTGGAATTACTGTCAATAAGAACTATTTACTACTGCTACTTCTTTTTACGTCTGCATGACAGCTTTTATAGCCCCACTAACACAAATACTGTTAAACATTCCCATCTGTGATGTTTTCTTTATGATGCAAGTCGCATAAAGAAATGTGATTTATATCACTAAACTGCACACTAACTGGGGTTACGATGGGTAGTTATTTGTTTTTGTTTGTTTTTATTGATCTGTACAGCATCAGCTGCTTTTAGCATGAAGGGTGCTTTATAAGTAAAACTGATTGATTGATTGATTTAATCATATTTTCAAGTTTGATATTTATTAAACGAACAGTGGAGAAGAATGTTAAAAACAATCCTGACCTGGACAGTTTTGAAGTTTTTAAACATTAATTGGGATTTACTGTGACAACAATGAGTGAAACTGTTACCATGATAAGAAATTTTTCATGATAAATGACACAACAAGTTCAACCTTTTTTTTCCCATTAGTTATCTAATTAGTAATCAGAGTATCAGTATAAATCATCAGGGCTGACTACAAGTCTAAGGTCACAAAAAGGGCAGCTAGCATCTCTCCAGACCCCACACATCCTGGACACAAACTGTTACAGATACAGGGCGTTTACAAAAAACAGTTTCTTCCTCCAGATAGCCTCTCTGATGAGCATCTTACAGTCAGATACTCTGCTGAGACATAAAAAGCATTTTTGCACTGTCACATCAAACCCTTTTTTTTAATGTCTGCAAATATATTTACATAAGGTTCCCTTATTCTTATCTTATTTCTCCATAAGTTTGTATGTTTATACTTGATGTGTGTACGCTGTGAGCAATGGAAAAGCAAAGCCAAATTACAAATTTTGAAGTTAATTCTGATTCTTGTAACATTAGTAGAGAAACATCACGATGAAGACCGAGTTGTGGAGAAGTTTAAGGCAAGGTTAGGTGATAAAACAATATCCCACTGTCTCCAGTCTGTCACACTGCAAAAACACAAGCATTTCTGGTCTAGTTTCTAGTCAAACATACAACAAGACTTTTCCCCATAATATAAGTGAAATAATCAGCCGCTGGAATTAATATTTGCTCAACAGCATTGAGCATTTATTCACTTAAAACAAGCTCATATCTCTTGCTGAAAAATTACTTGTAAATTAGTTTTGTTTTATTTCCAGTGTACTAAAATATTTGCACTAGAAACTAAACCAAAAATACTTGGTAAGGTTTTGTGTTTTTGCAGTGAATCTGACAATCACAAGGCCGTTCGCCTTAACCTGCAGGCGTGGAGACGATTAAACTGCAATGGAGGGAATAAAAGATGTTTGAGGCCGAAAACAATTTAAGATTGAGAGAGGTTTGTCTTCCAGCAGCACAGCAACCCGAAACAGGCAGGCAGAGCTAACATCAAAGAGTATGCATGTGTTAAAATGGCCTCGTCAAATATAATTAATAATCTGCAGCAAGACTTAAATGTTGAAGTTCACATGAGCTCTCCAGCTCTCCCTTCAGTCTGAGCTTCACCTGTTTTGCAAAGATAAATTGGGAAGCAAACAAGCAAAAATACAAACACTAAGAAATAACTAGACCTAATGAAACGAAACCGAATGAAACTAGAGTAACAATAAATAACTATATGAAACAAACATAACTAGAACACGATGACGAGCTGAACTAAAGGAAAACAGGAACAAGACTGACCGAACCAAAGAGGAACAAAACCCAAAGTGTCAGACAGAGGTGAAGAACTCGTTGAGACATAATCCAAAGAAGTTGCAACAGTAATTTCACCAAAGTTTTTACTCGTTATGGTAGAATATGAATGCATATACTTCATATACTTACACTGCAAAAAACAGAAAACCTTACCAAGAATCTGATCTAGTTTCTACTGCAAATATCTTAACACACTTGAAATGAGACAAACTAGTTTTAAGTAAATTTAATACAATGATAAGAGATTTTCACAAGTTACAGGTTAAATAATCTGCAATTTGTACTTTTTCTAATCAATATTAAGGAGTTACTGACTTAAAACAAACTCCGATATGTTGCTCAAAAGTTACATGTAAGTTAGTTTTGTGTGAACTAAAATATTTGCACTAGAAAGTAAACCAAAAATACTTGGTAAGGTTTTGTGTTGGTAAGTATACTGGTAACTATATAATTACCAGTTTCTTGGTAACAAATTGCATTTCTTGGTAATTAGGTGCTATTTTGTGTTGATGTTTCACATAATCAATAAAATACAGTTTGTGACCAAATACGCTGAAACAAATGGCTGTAAAAACTACATCATGATAATACGGTAAGGTTTTGAACTGAAATGCATATTGAAAGTATTTGGGATGTGATTGCGTCATGTGCACAGCTGTGCTGTAAATTTTAAATGTACAGGTGCATTGTGGGATATTTACCGGCTGGAGGCGAACGTCCACGGGTTAGAGAACGGGGCCAACAAGGACTTTCACCAGGTAACTACTTTTTAAAACATTTTTATTGCAGTTTTGTGTTTGTTAGCAGATAGAAATATATTTTATGTGGTTACATTTTAAGCATTTGGCGACTTTTGTGGATAAATTCCCATTAAAAGGCCTTGAACTGCTCAGTCTAAGCCGCTGGTGAACAAATCTACACTGCAAAAACACAAAATCTTACTAAGTATTTTAGGTCTAATTTCTTGTCAGTTTGTAATTATTTGGTTTTAATGGATTATAACTTATTTGTTGGTTCTTTAGCAAACTGAATAGACATATGAATACCACAACATGTTTTTAACGTATTATTTTGTTCTTGGCTTTCTTTGTTTTTAAAAACCAGTTTGAAATAAATAAATATTTCTTCATGTTTCGGCACTCTTTTGTGTTGGTGTACCACATAATCAGTGAAACACTGATAATACAGTTTGTGATAAAACGTTTTCCTACTTTTATGGACAAGTAGTTCGCATTAAGACCTTGACCTTTCTGCAGCCTCACCGTTTCTGAAGAGCGACCGGCGCGACTGGCCGCCGTTGAGCGGAGGAAGGGACTTCCTCTCCTGGCCCACAAAAGTGTCCCACCGCACCTTTTCGGTCCCGCCGAGCTCCCGGACTTTCTTCAGACAGCCTTCCAAGTAGTCGATGGGGTCATCGGGCCGGTAGTACATCAAACCTGTCAGCAGACTCTGTGGGGAGCGCAGAGGATGAGGTGTAAAGTTAGAGGAGAGAGGCGACAGCGCATCGTTGTTGTTCTGTGGGAGTAAAGTGGAGCTGAGCAACTAATGAGATCTAAAGTTCAAAACCTGCCTGCTGTCTGGGCTGCGGCTGGGGAACCAATCATCTCATTTCGTCCATGACCCTGTCTGGCAAAACAGGGCAGCACTGCAAAAACACACAATCTTACCAGGTGTTTTTGGTCTAGTTTTTCTTGCAAATATCTTATTACACCTGAAATAAGACAAAACTAAATTATAAGTAACTTTTCAGCAACATACGGGATCTTTAGAGTCAACAATTCCTTCACTTTGATAAAAAAGAACTGGTTCTATTGATAGATTATTTCACTCATAACCAGAATCTGGTACATTTACTCAATTAACTTCTTGAAAAAAACAAAACAAAAAAACTTTTAGGAGTATTTTTACTACGCTATACTTTTTACTTTTACTACAGTATTTTTATTATGAAGTATTTCTACTGTTATTTGAGTAAAATTTCTGGATTTTCTACCCACTCAATCAAGAAGAAACATATTTTGACCAGAAATTCACCAGACACACACCTGCAGTTTTTGTTAAAGTTTTATAAGTTTTGTATTGAAAGAAACTAATTTGGAAACATTTTATTTTGCCTGATTTTGTTATTTTTTGCCTGAATTATTGTCACTTTCATCCTTAAAATACAAACTTTTCCACTTAACTTTATATTTTGGTCCATCAAATGATGTAATTTTTAAATGTTAAATTATATTATTGATAATTTAATCAGTTACTCAGTAATAATACTTTTTTACTCTTAAGTAATTTCTTGGACGGCTACTTGTACTTTTACTTGAGTAAAATATGTGGAAGTATCACTACTCATACTCATAGTTTTTGGGTACTCTGCTTATAAAATTAGAAAAATGTCTTGTTATAAGTGAAATATTCTGCCAGTGAAACTAGTATTTTTAATCAATGTTAATGAATTATTTCCCTAAAAGAAGCTAGTATATTGTTCTAAAAAGTTACTTATAAGTTAGTTTCTGCCTCATTTCAAGTCTACTAAGATATTTCCACAAGAAACTGGACCAAAAATGCTTGTTAAGATTTTGTCCTTTTGGCAGTGAGGACCCCGATGACCTTTTCTTTCTATTGGTACTATTAAAAAAGGAAAAACCTCTCCCCTAACTGTTCCCAAACAACACTTTCCTCAGGGACTTCCTTCCTGATTTCCACCCTTCCTCCACCTCTAATACATCCTGAAAAGCCTCCAGAAGTTTCATCTACTTTCTGGTCAGACAGATGATGAAAACAGCATCTGAGCATCAGTTGCATGCACCAAAATAGTAGTTATGATGACTGCAGATAAGCAGCAGTGATTGCACTGATTGCTTGCATACATTAGCCACACAACACAGTGGAAATTGACTGTAAGTAAGTGGAGGAGATAATTTACTGTCCTCCACGCAGAAGTAATCTTATATCAACATTGCTACAAACTCAGAACGTAATGATGTGAGAAGTGAGAGAAATGTGGGAAGACTGCCACTTATATTGTTTAAATATGCGTGCATTCTTGCAGAAACAGTCATTATTTTTACATTTATCTGCTAAACATCTGCAATAACTTAAAATGCATAATATGTATGTTTCACTACAGTTTTTAAACCGGCTTCTGAATCATTAAACCAGCACGATGCGCTTGTTTTTAAGCTTTCAGCTGTAATATTTTCTGCTTCACTGGTAAAAGATGACACATAAGACCTTCTCCAGCGCACATTGCAACGCTTCAGACATCATGTCAGCTCCATCTCTCACCTCAAACAGCTGAGGTATCTCCCTCCGTGCCAGATACTCCTTGGCATCGTTGGTATTCATCTCCAGCTGGATTTCCTCTTTATTTTTAAATGAAAAAACTTATCGGAGGCGGATTTTTCCCACCTGTTTCCCCTCTGATTTATCTTTGGTTAATGAGCGAGTTCGTGACAGATCTCCTTTCAGCGCATTTTTTCCGCTCCTGTCCTTGCGGACTTCTCAAGTGGATTCCTGCAGGTGATGCCACCGCGCCGCCCTCCTCCTCCTCCTTTTCCTCCGCCCGCTCCTTTTCTCAGTGGTGCGGATGCGTGGCTCGGTTGGACTCTTTTTCTCGCCTCCCGCAGCGCTTCGCTTGCAGCGTGCAGCTCCGGTTTGGACGGTCTGTGCTCTGCTGACAGCAGCTTGCGGGTTCTGTATGCAAAAGAGCGCACGCCACGCCTCCTGGTGGCGTTTGCGGTTAGAACTGAAACTTCATGTTTACGCACAGCGCGTCCACACGAAAGAGGATGAGGGCCACTGAAAAAACCGTCTGCCCTTAAACTCAGAATTACGACTGTTTTCTCTGAGTCATGCAAATTGTTTCTGACTTTTTTACTAAAATCATAAATGTTTGAACATGCACCATAAAATTTTAAAACTCAAAAGAAAATTAGGACAAGCTTTTAGTGTGGATAAAGTGCAGATTTCTAAATGATGTAGCAGGGAAGACACGGTTATACGACAGCTTATTAATTTAAGGTGAGTGTAGATAAAAAAGGGAGCAAATTTCCTCCAAAAAAAAAAAGTTTTTGTTTAGAACATTTCTGAGATTAATCTCAAGTTTTCTGATTTTTTTCTAGCATATTTTTGACTTTTCAAAATAAGAAATTTCTAATTTTTCTCTATAATTTTCTGGTATCGTCTCAACATGTGAGTGTTTTGATTATCTGGTTTTTATTCATTTGCAAACTGTACTCTGGTTCCCACTTTTTAACTGTCTTCTTCTTCTCTGAGTGGCATTTAAGGCCAAGTTGATAGAAGACTCCTTTCAAAATGTGACTGGGCTAAATTCATATTTACAAAGTAAATATTCGTAGACTATTAATAAAAAGTAACTGTGTAGTTTGGTATATTATTATGTTGATGCATTTTACTTACTTCTGTATAAATATTATTAGCTAAGTAAAATGTATTTGCATCTCACCAGTAATGTGAACTTTCCACAAATAATCAATCAATATGAATCTTGATTATTTTAAAATCTGGACCACCACTTTATTACGGCTCCAAAGTATTTCAGAGGTTTGTTTTATATATTTAGGCTTTGTTGGTTTGTCTCTCTTTCCAGTCTCTTCCCTGCTTTTCTGATTAAAAATTATATAAAAGTTTAAGACAGTAGCTTGAGTTGCACTTCACAGATTTCATTATTATATAATGAGCTGTGAGTTGGGGAAGTGATGGATGCAGCAGGTCAAAGCAGCAGAAGCAGCAGCAGGGATTAGAGTGGCTTTCAGTGCTCTGAAATCACACACCCTGCTGTTTGACAGAGCTGATTCTGATGCTGCCTGCTGATCAAGCTGACTATGCTGGACTTGGATGAAGAAATTTTGCATAGTTCCTCCTTTCAGAGCAAGCAGATATTTAAATTCTTACTTTTAGCTTTTTGCCAACTCGCAGGAGAGGATATTTGAATCCAAAGATGTCCAAATCAATAACTTATAAGGAAGTAGTAATTATCCCCATATATAACAACGAAACCAGTCAGACACAATAGCATGAAGCCGATCTTTGTCTTGCAATAGGATGTTCAGTTTGAATGTTGAACTAATCATAAAATCAGGTTTATCTCTCATTTTCTTAGAAATGGCATGTAAATAAAGCAGACGACATGAAAATCAGAAGATGGATAGAGCAGAAATAAATGAACATAATGGCAATGCAAGAGATGAACATCTTTAATCTTTTGCAGATGACATATTAACCCTTTAATATGTCATCTTGATCGACCTTGACTACTGTCTTTGAAAGTGTTCCTCTCATCGTTTAATTACAATTCAGTTATCTTCTATACGTTCGCCAGAATAAACATCCACATTTTATGAATGATTATTTTGTTGTCTTGTAACTTAAGACACAAGGCGATTAAAAAAAAGAAGAAGTATCATTAATAATATTATGACTTTTGCTTTATTTATATCAGTAAAGTAAAAGTTATTTTGAGGCTCTAAATGCATTTGGATCCTTGGGCAATGCAGATCAAACAAAGCCATTCTTGTGTATTTTTTATTTAACCAGGGAAAACTTTTTGAATTTAAAGCCTCTTTTGAGTTACCCAGCCAAGACATCACATAT
>NW_006800147.1:483548-519562 GCF_000485575.1 Poecilia formosa
AACAACAACAACAACAACAACAACAATAGATAAAAGAAATCAAAGCCGAATCAAGTATGTATTAGTTATTAAGCAGATTTGGGAACTGTTTGCTACTCTTTGCAGTAGTATAGGCTATTTTTCATTATTCCTATGCCTCAATCCTTTTTAAATAATGATGAATTATACCTGATTTGATTGAACTCAATGAAAACAATGTTGTCAGGCGTGAACTTTTATTTTGAAAAGTCTCGTACTGGAAGTACTCGCGCAGGCTGGTTTTTTACTTCCTTGATATCCAGGCAGTGTTGACAGCGCTGCACAATGAAATTACTCACTTTATTAAGTTTATTCCTAACGTATTTAGTTACGGACTGCATTAATATTGAGGTGAGTATCAGTTTGTATTTCTAGCTTCGGATTTCCTGCCGTATTTGTGTATATCTGTGTTATATTTTATCAAACAAATCGCTTCCGGTTAGCTTGCTATGTTTCTTTACAAACCCTATTTCACTGCTGAATGAATCTTTTCGCTTCTAAATATCAGAATCACATGAAAAATGATTATATTTAACGTGTCTTGTTTTGTTTATTTTATCAGAATACAGCAGGCCAGTTCTTTAGCAGCGGTCATACAAACAACTGGGCTGTTCTGGTCAGTATACATTCATGAAGCTGAATGATTTTATTCGTTAATGATGAGAGCAGCTTCCTGATTTCTTCCGGCTTTACGAGACTTTTTCTTGTTTTACTGGACAAACAGGTGTGTACCTCCAGGTTCTGGTTCAACTACCGACATGTGGCCAATTCTCTGTCCGTCTACAGGAGCGTAAAGAGGCTGGGCATCCCTGACAGGTACCATTCAGCCCAACAAATACAGGGTCAGGGCTCACCGCTGACTGGTGGGAATAGAAAAAAATCAAATTAGGAACGTTGTTCTGCTTGCCCGACTCGTTAAAATAGTTTCCTGGATTTTATCCTCCAGTTTCCATAAAAATATGTGCAAAGTCATGACAGAAAAAGGAGAATAAAAAAATTCTTTGCATAATAATTTTTTACAGATTTTGTCTGAAACTTACTTTAAATGTTCTTTTTCCGTAATTGTGATTAAATACTAATAATTTATTGACTGCACTGTGGTTAAGTTTTGTATTTTCACCAATAAAAGTGAAAAAGTAGAACACTGAAACAAGCTTGATTCCTTACTTGCAGCAAAACTTACAGTAAAATTCCAAAATAAAGAGGAATTATTCAGTTCAACATAGTCAAATGAGTTAAAAGAAACTAACTAAAAATGCTAAAGTAATGTATTTTACCACCAAAATAAATCACTCAACACGACTGACTTTATTATTTACCTATACTTAATGATATTAATGTATTTATTTTTTTTGTTTGTGCCAGTCATATAGTTCTGATGCTGGCCGACGACATGGCTTGTAACCACAGAAATCCCAAACCGGCCACAGTGTTCAGCCACAAGAACATGGAGCTGAACGTCTACGGAGACGACGTTGAGGTGGATTACCGTGGATACGAGGTCGGTTTACCTCTGTGCTGTAAACATGTTGGACTGGGCTTCTTTTTTAACGCTCTTAGCATAATTAGATGATTTAAATAGACTATAAAATACTGTTGTTAGTTTATAAATCACCAAACGGTTTAGCACCACAACACATTAAAAATCTGCTGTTGCTGTATCAAACTTCCTGATCTCTCAGAACCAAACATGGAGAACCAGCATTCACCTTCTGTGAATCACAAATCTGGAATAAACTTCCAGAAAACTGCAAAATAGCCGAAACACTGAGTTCCTTTAAATCAAGACTAAAAGCCCAGCTGTTTAGAGTTGATTTTGTGCCATAATAATTTGATTTGTAAATGACGGCTCTGTAATGTTTCAGTTGCTGATTTTGAAAAGTACACTGCTCAAAAAAATAAAGGGAACACTCAAATAACACATCCTAGATCTGAATGAATGAAATATTCTCATTGGATACTTTGTTCTGTACAAAGTTGAATGTGCTGACAACAAAATCACACAAAAATCATCAATGGAAATCAAATTTATTAACCAATGGAGGCCTGGATTTGGAGCCACACACAAAATTAAAGTGAAATGTTCCCTTCATTTTTTTTGAGCAGTATACTTTGAACTGCCTCACTGCTGAACAGTGTATACAAATAAACTTGATTGATTGGAAAAAGAAAACAATTCTGCTGAATTCAACATGAACTGTTTTAAATAAATTGTTGTTAAAGTTCCACAATGGATCCCGTTTGTTTCAGGTGACAGTGGAGAACTTCCTGCGAGTTTTGACTGGACGGCTTCCCTCCAGCACTCCTCGCTCCAAACGCCTCCTGTCTGACGACCGAAGCAACATCCTCATATACCTCACTGGTATTTAATTATTTCCCATCTTATTGACAGTTTTTAATCACCAAAACTGATTTCTTAACTTAGTTTTATTCTCATTTGATCTCCTGTTATCAGGAAACTGCAGATGAAATCCTATGAAATCAGTTATTTTTCCTCTGTTTATAAATTGCTTTGAATCTGAAAAGTCCTACTTTTTTTTGAGCTGTGAACACATCAGCAAACATCTTGCTTTGATGCGTAAGTGTACCTTTTCCAGGTACATTCAAAACTGCCACCTCTATCAAAAAACCTACATCACTAGTTTTTTCTCATGACAGAGAAAAACAAATTGATTAAAATTGCAATCAGTAGATCAGAAAAAAAGAAAACTGGAAATTGCATATTTGAGATCAGAATCGCCCAGTTTTCTCTGCAACTCTCTGGGTTTAAATTCTTCAATGCCCTTTTCCAGTTTAATCTCCCTTTCTTTTTTTCTTTTTTTCTTTTTTCCAACGTTCAATAGAGGAAATGCTCTAACATTTATTTAATGACTTTTAGATATCATGCAAAATCAAAGAAGCACAACAGCAACAGTGTAGAAGGAAATGGCTTTGCAGAAAGGTTCAGTTAATCTTGTCTTTTCACGGTATTTTAGATGGGAAGCATTGCAGGTATTGTGGGAATTGTCTTCTCTGCTCTTTCCAAAAAGGTTAATTTGCTATTTAATCAGAGTTAATTCAGGTTTCATGCAGAGATGAGTTTGGTATTTAGAGAAATATCCTTTCTTATTGGTGCAAAGAACACTATAAAGTCAACATTTTAGTGGTGAAATATTAGCTTTTTGAAGACTTTCTGACAAAACTATTCTATTTAAATTTTTTAAGATCAAGCTCTTAGAGTATTTTCTGATTTTGTTACAGCTTCTTTAGAAAATAAATGTATAAGATGCTCAGTTTTTGATCGTTTGCCAAGTTTTCGTCAGGAAATTACCAGACAAAATTAAAATTCCTTCTGTAGAGGTAATATTTAACTAAAGGTAGCGCCTTTCTTCTGTGTTTTTAATTTTCATTTTCTGTCTTTTTTATCTGCTACCAGTAAATGTGTCTTCATATATATTTTGCGTTTCATTGACAGGTCACGGTGGGAACGGCTTCCTTAAGTTCCAGGATTCGGAAGAGATCAGCAACGTGGAATTGGCTGACGCGTTTGAGCAAATGTGGCAGAAAAGAAGGTGAAATATGGAGGACTAAACCTGCCATAATTAAGAATGACTTCAGAAAATTAGCTTTTCACATTTTAAAGTATTTTTAACTGCAGTTGATCATGAAACATTCACTAAAAGAATGTCATGTTGCATATCTAGCAGTTTTTAAAAAAATGAATTGAATTATTTGTTTACTTTTATTTTCTAATATATTTCTAATATTGTGTATAAAAACTGCAAAAAATGTTTTTTTCCAATTGATTTATACTAAAAGACTTATTAGTTGCAGCCCTACTTTTGTTTTATGCAGGTGTATTAGATATAAATAACAATATTAATGTAGTTTTGATTGATTCCATCTTTTTTATTTTGACTTGATATATTTTAAGTTTGTGTCACTTATTTTGCTTTTATTTTTATTTTGAAAAGTCACATGCAAATTACATTTATTAACTTGTAATGAAGTAATAAATCAATGCACTAATTATTTATTCTCGTATGCTCTCGTAACTCTGGCGAGGCTCATATGAATGTAGATGATTGAGTTTGATAATTTGGCTCTATTGTCCCTTGTGGGTTTGTAACTGGGCCCCCGGGAGCAGAAACCAGGCTAATGTAAGACATATTCCAGCTCCTTGACCTATTTCATTTATATAAACACATCATATAGAGCTGCGTCATGCAGATCTGACTGTAATGAAACCTGAAAAGTGGCTCGTTTACTCCAAACTGTTTGTCATCTGTGTCTGTGCCAGTCGAGCTCCGCTTTGATGCTGATGTGATAATTGCTCTCTTTAGCTGCTTAATTACTGCCACCTCCTTTTACTCTCCTCAAACCAGCTTGATTCAGTCAGCTTGATTTGATTATTTATGTTTGACCGAAAGAGGGGGGAAGAGGTTTTTCTTAGAGAAGAGCAGAAGGATTGAAGGAGGTGAAATGGCGTGTAGGCGTGTTGGCGGGACTGAATGGTGCTGATGCTTTTACTCGGTGGCCATGGTAACTGCAGCGTGAAGGGTTGTGTGATAACAGCTTTTTTTATTGGAGCAAATGGACAAGTGCGATGCCAGCTGTGTGCCCTGTGATTGGGGTTTATTAGAAAATGAGTTTGATAGTTTCGTGTCTGTCCAGGTACAACGAGCTGCTCTTCATCATCGACACCTGTCAGGGCGCCTCCATGTACGAGAGGTTTTACTCTCCAAACATCATGGCTCTGGCCAGCAGTCAGGTCGGGGAAGACTCCCTGTCGGTGAGTTATTCCCCCTCATAACGACCCACAGGGTAAATTAAATCATCCAGCAGTTTTGGCAGGTTTTTCACTCCGTAGTCTAGTTCATAACACCTGTGAGTGCCGACTAAACTGGAGCTCATCTTCCTTATTGCAGTGAAGTCAAGAAAAAGTTTAGTTATATAAATATTTATCTGATTATTAACATCCAGACTTAGCAAAACAACTCATTGATTGACTAACAATCAATTAATTGATTCTTAAAAACCTGATTATTGTCTTGTATCAAGAAGAGGACTGTCTTTCCTTAATATAAAGGGCTAAATTTTTCATAATATGCAAACTGAAAACAACCAAATATAGTAAAATATGGACAACCCTGACCATCTTCATGAGACTCTTATAAAAGCTTCAGTCAGAAGCTTGTTCAAATTTTCTGTAATATGGACTGCTACAGGAGATCTTTCCTGTCAACAGCCATCACCATCTACAGTAACTGAGGAATTTGAATTATTATTTAATTTCCCTTTGGGATCAATACAATATTTTAAATTTGAAATAATAATAAAAAACACCTTTAATTTTTGACATTATTTGGTGTTAGCTGCATTCAATACTGACTGAATAAACAGAAATAATTTTTTCTCACATTGATAAACTTGCATATTGTAGAATATAACAAAACAAGAACCTCCAAGGTTGCTGAATAATAAAATAGGTGAAACACTTAATCTCCCACTAACAGTGCTAAAGCACTTGTTGGTTGAAGGAATATTAAAACTTCACTCCATGAAATGAAGCTTCTCAACAGCCCTCAAAACCAACCCTGCCTGCTGGCATTATGTTTTTTCCATCGTGTTGTAGTTTTTCTCTGTTTTGCCCCACGTCAGTAATTTCTGGTTAAGCCGACGTTGCTCCGTCACGAATGAGCGCTGTTAAGGTGAAACTTTAGCAGTTTGTCTACTATATTTCATAAAGCTCACTTAAACCGGACTCTGTTCGGACCGTTTCTCTTTCTTGTTCTGTTGTGGCTCCGCCATTTTGAATCAACTGGCTCCTCTTTGGGATGACCAGAGACGCCCTCTGGTGGATGGCGGGCAAACTACAACACTAAAAGACGGTCTAACCGGACTTTTTTAGTTAATGAAAAAGTCCGGTTTTTCATTAACTAAATGAAAAATTAGTTTGAATTTATTAGATTCAAACTAATTTGAATCTAATAAACCATTTATTGGCAATTAATCGTAATCGTTTAATTATTTCCATGCCTATCCAGGCTGACTTATTCTGCACTGTAAAAAAGTCTTTTTCTTTGCATAAAAGAAATGGCCAAAAGTTACAGTTTTATTTAAAAATGTGTTATTTTATTTACCTGGTTTGGGCCTAAGTAGGTTTTTCTGGTGAAACACTGCTTTATAGAGATGTTTTGAACTAAGCAACACTTCTAGAAAGAAGTGGGGAAAAAAATCGGAATTACAGCATACAAGAAGATTTGCTTCTATAAAGGCTACATGTTTATACAATCTATCATATACTTAGTTTTCCCTTTGCAATATACTTAAAAGATAGTTTCAAAGCCAGTAAGAGGCACAAAATACATTCATTTAAGTTTTATACTCTTTCATGTGTGAATTCATGCTGAAAGTACTAAAATAAGCATTTCCAGTGAGCATTTTCCTCTGCACAGATTGATTTTACTCTCTCCTGTCCACATAGCAGAACCGTACATTTACCCACCAATGAGCGAAGCAGAGTTATGAAAACATATTTATTCAGATGTCATTGCCCAGCACTTACTGGCAGCTCTCTAAAACTCACTTAAACTCTGAGGAGTGATTTCCTCCTATCAGACGATTACATTTACACAGCTGGTGCAGTAATAGTGCTTTTGAGTTGGTATCAAAATAAATCTTTTAATTTTATAATAAAGGAGACATTGAGGGAGGAAAACATGAACAATAGGTATATTTCTTTAATTTAATTATTATTTAATAAAGTTTTTATTGGAAAATTAACCAATTGGTGCATATAAAACACATATTACAGAAATATTGAGCTGCAAAATAACAAAACAATTTATAAAATGAACAAAAAAGGTGGTACACATTAAAATGGATACATTTAGAACGAAGACAAAAAGGAACATAACCAAATGATATCACAACAAAGATTGAATTGTTTAAGTTGGCAATTATTTTCTGATTTTCATTATTATTATGTTCATTTTCTCTATTATTCCTTGTTTTATTGTCACACAGATATTTTGGGTAGAAATGGGAAAGAGAGAGAAAAAACAGTAACAAAAATGGCAATATTTAAAAATGCAGCCATAATCATATGTTTTGTTCCTCTGTTTTAGCACCAACCGGATCTGGCTATAGGAGTCCATTTAATGGATCGCTACACCTTCTACCTGCTGGAGTTCCTGGAGGACATCCACCCGGCGAGCAAAGCCAACATGAACGACCTGGTGAGGAACGTTTTATCTGTAATGACTTTATTAATGGTCTCAACTGATTTTCTCACTTCTGAAATCTTACAGATAAAACAAAAACATGTATGAAAGCTTTTGAATGACTGGTGCTTAACCAAACCTGTACCAGTGAGTCTATTTACAGTAACTTTGGTTTTAATGCCCCTTGATTTGATCAACTTCCAGCACAAACTGCTATATATATATATATATATTTTTTAGAACAATTTCAGTTCAGAATCGGAAAGTGTAAAGAAAATACAAAAGCCACAGGGCAACAGCAAGAAGCCACAACCAAAGTTATGCTAACCTATTCATGATCTCCATAGTGTATTATAAGCCTGGCGGGCTGCCAGGCTTTATTTGACCTTTCACCAGGCCAACCTTTTCTTTACTTATTTTAAATAAGGTTTTTCTAAGCCATTGACAGTAAAGACTGATTATCCAGGTTTATAGTTGGTGTAAAGAACTAGTGAATCAATTATTATTTCTAAAGTTTGATGCAGAATTTGGTAACTTTTACAATTTTTTAACAAAAACACAATGCCTGTAGAAATGTAAGTGTATGTCATAATGAGCACAGCTGAGCATCAGCTGATCAAAAATGAGTGTTACTGTAAAAAGTTCATCCTGGAGGATGCGTAGCAGTGAATGTGAGGCCTCTGGCTGCCTCAGATGAAAGACGCGCAGGTCTCCCTGGACTTGTCCAGACTTGAAAGAGAATGTGTAACAAAGCGTGGAGCCGGCTCGCGTTTGACACCGGACTCAGGGATTGTGCGTATGCGCTCTGCGCCGCGGCTCGGCCTCAGCGGTTCCTCTCTTTTCATCTTTCGGTCTCCTGCAGAGATCCATCGAGCCACCGGGACTGCGAGGAGTTTTATCTGAAAACAACATGGTTACTCTGTGTGCTCTGACTAAAGCTAATTATACGTTCAGTTGTTCTGTTTCCGTAGATGCACTCTTTGTTCTACTGCTTTTTGTGGATTCACTGATCAATTCTATAGATTTTCTTGACAAGCCCATTAAGTTTTTAAATCCAGTCTGAAAAGCTTTGACCTTTTTAAAGAAACTGCTTTCAGATTCGCTATGAGGCTTTAGTGTGTGATTTTGTTTCCAGGCCTGTTTGGCTAACGGAGATTACGCTCAGGACAGGCTAATGATTTCTTTTTCCTTTTTTAAAAAATTTGCCTTTGAAATGTTCAAATAAATTGCTCAAATTACTGATGGGAAAACTTTTAGGATGTTTTTCCAACCCTAACAATCCAAGCAAGCACCAAAAATACCTGCAGAATAAGCTGAAACCTTATGAATATAAGGTTCTCCACAGTGCAGTGAATTATTGGTTGAACTAAATTTTCCCATAAATTACTATGAAAGTAGGGGAGACTGTAGAAAAAGTTACTCCATGTTGCTGTTTTTTGTTTGGACTTCAAATTCAAATCTAGGCCTCAAAATTATTACATCACTGAACAGTTTCAGGAAATATGAACTGTGCTAATTTATTGTACCATTTTTAGGTGGCTTTATTGTAGATGTGACGTTTTGTTTTAGCTGCATATTGAAATTGGACATAAATCACAGGCCATGAATGTTGCTATGCATGCTAATTGTAATTTTAAATCCTTTCCATCAGCTCACTTGGGGACTGCAGATCAAAATTAGCCTCTCTGTCTAAATCTGGCATATTTACATAACTGACCTTTTTTGAGCTTTATGTCATGTTACAATGTTATTCAGTCATCTAAAACATATCTGAAATGTTGCTTTGATTCTTTCGTGCATGTTTAATCCCCCTTGACAAGAAAGTAAAACGGGGACATATTCATAGCTCTTATGTGAAAACACATCTTAATTACCTTTCGTCGTCTTTTATCCAGTTGATTCCACTGTGTAGCTATGCTGAAGTTTGTAGTTGCTTCTTAATTTATTATTCTCTTCTCCTCAGTTCAAAGTTTGTCCCAAGAGTCAGTGTGTGTCCACTCCGGGTCATCGGACCGACCTTTTCCAGAGGGATCCGGGAAGCGTCCTCATCACAGACTTCTTCGGTAGCGTCCGCAAAGTCGAGATCACCACTGAAGTCGTGAACTTAACGGACCCCATCGAGCAAGTGGACGAGAGGTAAGCTGAGCTCATTACATTAGTTCCACTTAAATAGTAATGCTTATACGTTTACTTTCGCTCATTATGGGTTTTTTTGTGTGAATTTTTTAAACGATGTATAAAATTTTTCGAGGGTGAAATCAAGATGCAGTAAAAACCAGCTCTTGGTGCGCAAGTTAAAAGTTTTGTTTTCCGGACTGGGTCACCATCATCCATATTGTGTCAAAATTATACATACAGGATCAAATATGTAGCTACTAGTTGTTTTTAGGTGGCAAAGTCTGTCCATATTTTTTGAAACATGTCTCTAGTTAATATTTTGGTATGATGGCCCTTCCAAAATGGTAGCTGAGTCACAGATATCATGTCATGAAGTTAACAACGTCTTTGGATAAATTCTGTTTTTCGAGACTGGTGCATGTCCGGTTTAGGCTCATGTTATCGGCATTTGTCAAAGGTCTACAATACAGTGTTTGGTATCATCTAAAGGGGACACTCTGAGTCTCTCTGATCATCACTAGAGCTTCTTAAACAAGAAATAATACACATTCTTCCACACTTTTTGACTAAACCAGATGCATATCTTTTGTCCCAGTGGTATCCAGGGACACAAGAGTTAACAACTAAAATACTCAACAGACTCTAAGAATTCAGAAAATGTGTCGTATACCTATGATGTCTTTCTGTGGGGGGCGATTCTGATTAACGTTATAAGAACGTTAATTAGAAATTGTAGAAATTTACACTTGCATAAAGTTTAGGATGCTGTACTCAGGCCTGTTTATCAGAGTTTGTGAGTTTTTCCATCCTGGGCTACCATTACGTAGCCCAGGATGATCACAGAAACACGATGTCCTGGTAGGCTCTGAGGGAGGATACCACCCTCACTAAATTACAAATTACGAGGTAAAAATAATCATTATTTTCAGATGATTAGGCTGCTATTAACAGCATGCACCCCAAATGTCAGTTTAATTTCCTGCTTTAGCTGGTTACACCTCGAGTTTAGTATCCCTGCAAACAGATGTCCTAATGTGATCAGCTTAATTCATTAGCACTGTTTGAGACACAAATGTGCATATGAAAGTTTCATATATAGACATAAAACAGCTTTATGAAGAAAGAACAACTTGAATAGATGATTAAAAGCCCAAAATAAACTTCTGGCCACATAATTGAGTTTATAGGATGGATAAAAATAGTTGATGGAAAAAACTTTCTGCTACACCAACTTTCTGGAAGTGGGGCAACCTGGATAAAAGCCTCATTAAGGCCGACCTGCCTGTGCTTTAATTGAAGTGCCGTGGGCCAAATTCATTCATTGTTTCTCTCCAAACTTAATGAGACTTTGATTTTAGTTCAGAACGCGTTTTATTGGTGTATAGATTTCTCCACTAGTAATGTGTTGAGTGGCCTGTTTTCAGAAGAGTAAACTTCTCATTAAGGTCAAGTGTTTCTACTGGATGGACGATCCAACTCTTTATTGTCAGGCTGACTAGTAGTAGGAGTTTGTGAGGTAATTATTCAGATCAATAAAAGCACTCTAAAGCATTAGTTCAGACCAGAATAAAGCTCATAATGAGACGGTTTCTCTTGTCTGTCTCAAGCTGTAAACCTCAGTGGTTTGAGTGACGGGGTTTGGCGCCCTCTGGTGGTTATTTATTTTTATTTTCTGATTCATTTTAGCAGCTGTGATTGACAAACCCAGCCACTAGATGGCTGTAGAGAGCTTTCACTAGTGACGTTCTCCTTCAAACGTCTCCAATTAATCTCAGCTAACACAGAAAGCCTTAAGATAATCCATATACGTTTATATTAATACACACTAATGGATGAATGCCAGCATGAGGACTCATTAGTGTGGAGGTTTTATATTTCTGAATAAAAAAAAACATTCAGCACAAATGCACACAAAAACACACACTTTTAATAATTTCATTAACAGGGTTTAATTAGACCACCAGAAGGTATTAAGAATTATATATTTTTGCTGAGCTACTAATCAAAAGCACATTTCCATTCAAGTTTTGGTCAGTGACTATTTTGGCCCCAGGCCTGGTAGCCATTGCACTCAACTCTCCCCTATTACTTTATTATTGATTAAGCCTGACGCATTAGGTCTGCCACAACACAGAATCATGGCACAGTTTGTTATTGAGCTGGCAGCTGGCCTGATTCAGTCACACAGAGACACACTTCTTCATTTCTGATGCAAGATTCCAGCAACCCCCTCATTCATTTGATGCTCGACGGAGCAAAGTTTGCAGAAGCGCCCGAGGACCAGCAGGCGCTGCCCCGCCTCTGCTTCCAAGGATCTGTACTTTTCATGCGACAGCAACTTCACCGTTTTTTAAACACCTGGACTTCATCTGCTGCTCCGGGTTAAATTGTAGAGTTGTGTGTGAGAATATTCTGAACTGGAGACCTGATTAATCTTTAAAGTCAGATTTGATCTCTGAAATCAGGATTATTAAGTCATCTACTGGGGGTTGATGTGTTTGCCTCAGAGGTTGCAGATTAAGCAAATGAGAATTTGTTTTCGGCATGTGAGATGGTAGGTGTGATGCTAATTAGGCTCTAAAAATGCATGTCTGGGCAGAAACGGAGCTGAATCTGATTAAACCTGAGATGTTTCCCTTCATTGCATCAGGCAGTAAACAGCGGTTTGCTTCTTTTGGGATTGACTTTGTTTGTCGTTGGCCAGCAGCAGGTAATCCACCTTTTTCCAGGTACTTCAATAAATCAAACAATTACTGCTTACACTTACTTGGCACTCAGCTGAACAATTACCAGTGGAAGCTAAATCTCCAAACTGAAAGTACAGTGAAGCCCAACGTTACACACACTTCTGACAGATTTAGATTTATTCATTCAGCTAAGGAGTTTGTTTCTGATGCTTTGCTCTATAAAGTTTCTGATGCTTTTCTCTATAAAAGATAATGAAAAAGGAGTTCTGATTTTGAAGAAAAGTGGCATGTCCAACTATTTAATGGTCAGAAATCAATGGACAAGTATCTATTGGCATTAGAGTGTTATATTGCAATTGCTGACCAGTTAGTTTGTTTCCACTGGTGTAGAGATGTGAGTCTTTCAGTTTGGAAGGCCTCATCGTGCAGAAGTCATGTTAACTGAATATTTTACACTTTTGACCATTTTTAAAAATGGTATCTGAAAAATCTGAAGGCCTTCTGTCATTTTGACAGATTTCAGTTCACACACCTGACCACTTGGTGGGGATGCGCAGACATTTTCATTTTCTTTGTGGAGGTAACTATAAGATTCATATAGGAGTATCTGAGCATTATCTCCTTTCTGGACACTGGAAAGGATCTCATGCATCTCACTATCCAGGAGCTGACAGTGTTTGAGACTTTGGAGTGTATGTAACCATTAAAAATCACAAACTGGTGCAGCTGGACCACTGGTACAGAAGGAGCACATACTGCGGAATCAGAAAACCCTTCATTCAGGCAATCCTGCAAACTTCTGATCACTTAAGGTGGAGAAATGTTCCCTGATTTCAAAACTTTGGCTGTAGTGGTGGTTGTAATTCCAGGCTCAGATGTGGCAGCAGAGCGCATATTCAGTCATTATGGTGATTTTATGGGAGATTTTCTTCTAAACACGGAAGCTCTGATGCAACCCAACATAAAACATCCAACTTAATTATTCAAAAATTATCAAACAATTGAGGATAAGTTTTAGTTAAAAGGCACCATATTCCCCCATGTGAACCTTTCCTGGTCATCTTAACCCTCTTAAAACTCCTTCACTGCATCCTCGATACTTTGTCTTCATTTTTTTTTTGTTTCCCAGGTAGTTTCATCATTTTCTGTCCAATATATCCTACATCCTTCCTTCATATGGGTCCAAACTACCTCAGCTTTCCATCTACAACTTTGTCTCCACCTGAGGCTGTCCCTCTGCTGAACACTGAGCTAAATCTGTCCTGACACACAGTAGAACAGATCCTCTTCTCTGAGGCCATAATCACTAGAATAAATGGCTGTGGCTGATTTGGCAGAAATACTTCTTCGGTTATCATCACAGTGTGACTGAAAAAGTCTCTCAAAGGTCTTACAGTGGCAGCATTTTGCCCATCATTTTCTCATTCAAGTGAACTGTGGTTGGGTGTTTTGCTGCCACCTTTTTAAAAGGATAAAACAGGAAATGTACCTTCTAGGATCCTGGTGAGGATCTACAGTTGCTCCACTGAACCTGACCTTTGGGCCGACTCTCCACTCTAGTAATAGATCTCACCAGGCAGGCTAAGTAGTGTGACTCCCCCTGTAGTTGGACAATAAAGGGGAACTGCCCCCAGTGTCTACATGATGTAGCAGAAGTGTGTCATTTAGAAACCCTACAAAGTACAGAGCCTTAAAGGGGACCTTTTATGCTAAATTCACATTTTGTTCGTTTTTATACTTCCGTTTGAGTCTCTACTGCTTCTAAAAACATCTATGCGCTTTACAATGGCTGCTGGAAAACACAAGTGTTTTGTTGTTGACTTACCATCCAGAAACTACTTGTTGTACTACTATTCTTGTTGGTTGTGCAGGAGGCTCTACTAATGCTTTTCAAAGATATGTGCTTTTATAATTGTGCATCTGTTTGCAGCCATTTTCATGTGCGAATGTAAACGTTGAGTTGGGGGAGGCATGCCCAGCAGCAGCTTATTTGGATTTAAACAGGTACCCATCAGCTTCTTCCAGGAAGTAATTTTTTGCTTGTTTTATGTCAAATAGAGGTATTAAGCCATTCTTCCCATCTTCTATTGACATTTAACAGGATACTGTAGAGCAACAGCAAAACCCAGATTTTTTTCCCCTTTTTATTCAATATTTATCAGCATTAGTAAAGAAATCTGGGTTGTAACCTCTGCCAAAAGAAGAGGGCGATCTCTTTTTGTAATCAACAAGAGATTGCTGACAGGATTCTTTCTGTGACCGTCTGAACAGAGGCCATTACTGCTACTAAAACATATTGTTTCATAAGACCAGAAAATAGGTTGGAGAGTACTCTGAGTGTCCCCACAGAGAGAAGATTACAGCTCACACAGCCGCGTTTTTAATAAATGTAGTGCTGCTTTAGTCCACTTTTGTCCGTCTGTTCAGCCACGTAGGCAAGCGGACGAGTTCACTGGAACTCATTTTCTAGCCGGGACACATTTCTGGATCCTTTTACTCAACTGAATGGCACTTAGTGGTATTAAGCCTAGATCCATTTAAACATCCTCTCCACCACTTTTCACTTCAAGCTACAGGAGATATTTGACTGCAACACATTTTGCTACAGGTTATGCAGTTCCCAGAGTAATTACAAGTATCGAATAACAACTAAATTCAGTCTCCGTTGAGTCATAATGTAAGTCTAATGTAATTTGTGACCTGCAGCTCTGGATCGAGTGTACAAACACAGCTTCGGCTTTTAGGGGGGCAGATGGCACAAAGAAATTAGTAAGGCCTAAAGATGGCAGCTGGAGACGGCAGCAGGAGCAAAGCTGGAGGCGGCCACATCTACTAGGATCATTTACAAGGATGGAGGAAAACGCTCCAGAAATATCTTCATGGAGAATAAAATGGACAATAGCATTCACTGAGTTAGAGCTAAAATCTTGCAGCCAAGATGAAAGGGGCGGGGTGGAGCAGCTGCGATGCTTTTAAAGGCAGAAAGCGCTTTGAGCTCATGGAGGGCTCAGCAGGGGATCGCCTCCCTGCTTGCCGGCTCATCCCGTTTTCTCTGTCTGTCAGAGAGCCCACTGACATGCAGAGAGGGAGGCATCAAACGCGGATGAGTAGAGGAGGAGGGCAAGAGGGCAAGATCCTGAAAGAAAGTTGTTGGGGAATAATAACTTAGGAGTGAAGAAAGAAACAAAAAGTGGAGATAAACAGGTTGCTCCACTCTGCGAGTGGTCGGAGGAGAGACAGGGCAGCTCACAGGAGCTTTTGGCCCACTTTGTCAGAGGCTGGCTGGCTTGAACTTTGAATGAAAGACAGTCAGTCATTTGAACCTCCACTCGACTGTGACATTTAGCTGGGACTGCTGCGCCTGGCTCAGTTTCAGAGAGAGAAAGAGGCTTTCAAAAAAACGGTGGTACTGCTGGAAGGTTTTAAACCTCTATTGTGGATTTTGGTCACTTGAGCTTAAATATCTGTTAGATTTCTTAGGATTTTGCACATATTCATGTTTGATGTATTGGAATATTATTGAGAAGTTTACTAAGTGAAACCCATATAGATGTTTTTTCTTTAATAAAATTTTTGTATGTATGCGCTGCATACTTGTTGGTTGTGCAGGAGGCTCTACTAATGTTTTTCAAAGATGTAGGCATCTGTTTTCAGCCATTTTTCAGTGCTAGTGTAAATGTTGTTTGGGGGGCATATATGTATTTTTGTCTCTGCTTTTGACTGAACCTGTTTTTAACATATCTGTTTACATGTTTTCTGCATATAGTCCAGTAGACGTTTGTCAGATTATTTTTTCCCCCCAAAATTTCTCTTTCAGAACCAAAAAGTTCAAATAAATCACCATATTTACAACAACAAATGTTAGGATTTAATGTTATAATTTTATTAATACTTGAGTTTGATGTATGTGCTGTCATCACTTTTCTGCAGATTTTCTCTCTCTCCTTTGACTTTTGTGTTCTGCTTTTTCACATATTTCTTGACTTCATGTATTGAAAGGTTTTGGGAGAAATCTGGAGGTGAAATAGAGGCTATGTATTTAAACATTTAACTGGGTATCAGTCCAAACTGTGCTTTAAAGTCAGAACAGTGGATTTTTTTAGTTTTTTTTATTTTACCAGGTGATTTTCAAGAACAACCTGGCCTAGAAGCATGAAAATATCACACATTTTATTCATCACAAATGAGGAGAATTCAGTTGAATTGAAGAGTTTCAGCAGACGCAGTGAGTTGCAGTAATCCAGGTTAGATTACTGATACCTGCTGCAGAGCAGAGTTATTCTACTAGGATGGTAATGCGTTTGTTACGGTTAACAAATCCCATGAAAGAAAAACAACCGTCTTAGCCTGTTCCTCAAATCCGTTCCCACTTTTCAATTGCTCTCATCCCTAAGCCTATTTGTTCTTACTCACCATGGAAATCTTTCCCAGAGAGAAATCGGGTCATGTTATTTTGTTTCCCTTTGTGTTTGGCGTTCGGCAAACATCACTGCTACTATAAGAGGACTGCCATTGTTGGGGAGTTTTTTCTTATGGGAATTGGGGTTTTTCAACTGCTTTAGGGTCATTTTGATGTGCTGGATCCGAAAATCCAGCACATCCATAGATCAGGTCGACTTTCTGATCTATGGATGCAACATGAGCATCAAAAAGCATGAATTGTTCTCACATATGGGTTGGTTTCCTGATAATCTGAGATCAATGAGTGATGAGCAGCGGGAGAGATGAAGACGTAATGTTCAGTTTAAATGTACTTACCCTTATCAGTGTTTATTATTCAGTTTATAGAAATCCAAGTACAATATAAATCAAAGTTTGTAACATGTAATTAACTAACTCTGTTAGAAAATGTGTTTTTTTCTACTAAAACCTCTTTTGGATGAGAAATATTAACGGAAACAAACCGATAATGTCATCAATTTAATCAGCAGATTGAATTTCTTCAAATCAAATTAGATTAAATTAATAAAAACCTGACCTGGTTGAGAAAAATGGATGTCATTTTTGGATTCAGTTGAATAAACATAGACAACTTCCAAAATTATATTTTTTAACCCAGTGTAGTTATCTGCTGAAGCCACGTCAGTTGCTTCAAAAATTTGCAGCAATCCCTCCTGATTAAGCTGATGACTGTAGATGAAAAGCTTCCCTTTTTTTTTTTTTAGGAAGAATGTGCCTCTGTAGCTGTTCCAGTCTCAAACCATGTGGGCATTAAAATACATGAAGGAAGCAGAAAAAATACAGTCGCACTAATCAGGAGGGCTTTTTAAAGGAAACAAAGCCAAAGAGTACACAAATATAATGCAGCAATAGCTTAGTTAATGGCCGTGTCCAGGAAAAGACTCAATTGTAATTGCAGAAGCAGTTGGCCAGGTGTATCTTCTGTGGAGAGAAGAAATGGAGATGTTGCTCATGGGTAACGGCAGCAATAACTATAAATGATGTATAAATTGAGTGTGAGGAGAGAAAATAATAGTGAGGGGGAAAAAAGACCATTATATCCTCCAGCAGGCTAAGCTTTTATTGGTTCATAACTACAGATATATCCCAGGAAAGTCCCTGAGCTTTAAGCTTTGTCACAAAGGAAACCTTCAAGCCGAATCCTGAAAACAGGTGGTGTTTGTTCCTCACGGACAAAAACTGGCAGCTGGTTCTTCTCAAAGAGCCTGATAACTGAAAGAGCTGCCTCTTATTCTGCATGGCTTCATCCGTTTGTCTTTAAATGCACTGATAAGACAAAAGTCTCATGTGTAAGCATACATTTTGTTGCCAATATATAAAAAAAGAATAAATAGTTTCTTGACTATATATGTAGAGCCATTGTTGGAAATTTAATGCGACACAGTTTAAAATCTCTCAAAACAAAATGAATACATCCCCAATGTAAGTTTGGGTCCTGTACAAAACATCTTAATAAAAATGTATATTTTCATCAAGTCATTTTAATAATATTGTACACGTGGGATCGAGTTCAGAAAAGTTTTAAACTTCATGAATTAGCACAAATATGCCACTCTGTTGTTTTAAACATGCCAAACCCATAGAGGGCAGTGTAGCACAAACCCGTCAGCCAATCAGATTGCTTCAAAACAACCAAAGCTTCCTGATTAGACAAACTTTATTATCTTCCAAGGGGCAATTTTCTTTGCACACAGCAGGACAACCACAGATAAATGCATAACAAAGAGAAACTACAATAAAAACACATCACAGCATCCGTATAGCAGATTGAACAGTTATGTAGAGTTTGTTTACTTATCTCAAATTAATAATGAGATCGACACGAACGGGAATAAATGAACATTTATACATTTATCTATCTACGAGCTGCATTGGCGATGGGTTGTTGAATTAAACGTGGCACCATGAGGTTAATTTATGTGAACTGACGTAGAGGTTTAATTACATTTAAATAGCCTATTAGAATATAAAGTTAATAAAATAAAAGACAATGTAGGTTGGAAATAATGTCAAAGCATGTTGATGCATTATTTGTCGAGACTGTATATCTGAACTTTTCCATTTACACACGCAAACACAAAAACAAAGTTTTCTCAAATCTTCACTTTGGACTGAGTTTTTATACATCACTTTTGGTGAGATTAAGTAGATTTTTTGTGTGGATGAAAAGCCAAAATGCATAAGAACATATTTGTTGGCCTTTAAAAGATATGATCATTGCATAAATAGACTCACCATCTGCCTGATTAGATTCACACAAAGCCAGATTGGGTTGGACCGCCTATTGTCTTCAAAATGGCCTTATTTCTTCATGGTGTAAATTCAACATGTTTGTGACACATTCATCAGAGACTTTGGTCCACATTCACATGAAGGCGTCTCTCAGTTTCTGCAGATCTGTATCTCATGTTTCATTACATCCCAAATGTGTTTAGTTGGATTAAAACCTGGTGACTTTGGAGGCCACTGGGATTCAGGAAACCAAAGTGTCACGTTCAGGAAACCAGTTCGAGACAGCTAGAGTTTCTGTGACTTGGAGCATTATCCTGCTAAAGGTAACCATCAGAAAAACTGGATTACTGCTGATGACCATCAGCTAAACTTGGTAAAACCTCAAGGTGAATCAAACAATATTCTCCACAGCATCGTAGCTCCACCACCATCCTGAACTGTAGATCCCAGTCAGAATCAATCAATTCTTTCACATAAACCAGATTAATTTTCCGAAAATCTGAACGTTTCCGCTGAACAGAAGATTCATTAAACCAACCAATGTTTTCCCATCTGTTGTTGTCCAACTCTGGTGAGGCTGTGTGGCTTCGGTTTCCTGTTCTTAGCTGCCGTAGCCCATCTGCTTCAAGGTTTGACATGTGCATTCAGGGATGGTATTCTACGTACCTTGGTTATAACGAATGGTTATTTGATGCCTTTCTGTCGTCTTGAATTAGTCCGCCTGCCCGACCTCTTGACATCAGCAAAGCATTTTCATCCACATGACTTCAGAAAAACCAGGAAGACGGCTGGGCATGAAAATCCCAGGAAATGATCAGCTTCTGAAATACTCAGACCAGATTCAGAGCCACTTAAATCCTCCTCGCTCTGATGCTGAGCTGGTTTGAACCTCTGAGACGCCTAAAGGCTTTGAACTGATTTGCTATCAGTGTTAACAAGCAATTGAAGAGGTTTATGTACCTAATAAACTGGCTGGTGATTGAGTGTATAAATACTTCCAGGTTCAAGTCCTGATCATGATTGCTTCTCTGGCATTCAGAGGAGAAAAAAAGCACATTGTGTGAGTTTTGGATTTATCGTAGGTGGTATCGTCCCCTTTCTGAAATGCTGAACCTTAATAATAAAAAATGTTTGAGGTGTAACTTGTCATCAAAACATATCTTTGTCAGGGGTATCCAAACTTTTTGTCACATCGGCCAAAATTGGGAAATCAAAAGTACTCATGAGCCAAAAAATAAAAAAAAAAAAATTATAGAAATATTAAAATAAAATAAAACAATTCAAGTTGTCTGATTTATTTATTTATTCATTGTAGATCCAAAACTTTTAAATTATTTTACACATTTTCTGTATTAAAACATTTTTTATTTAGTTTTCAAATTATTTTGCACTTGATTGAACAAATTTATTCTATAAGACAAAGATTGGAGTCGGTCTCTTTCCAAACACGTCTTAGATTTAGCCAAACCCAATAAATTAGTTCAAAGCTAACTTGGGTGCAGCAAAGTCGACTTTTCAGTAAAAGTCTCTACAAAGACGTGGCTCTGCTTATTATAAAAGAGACAAATACTTTGTGTTGTACATGACATAAACATTTTGCATCTGGCCAAATTTTTATCATTCTTGAATTGCAGTTGGGGGGGGGGCCGCACAAAATCACTCCAACGACCACAAATGGCCCCCAGAGCCTCACTTTTGACAACGCATGCAGATTATAAATTTCCCTACATCTGAGGACGGTTATGGGACATGTTTGTTTTAAATATTGTGCTGCTTAAAGTTTATTATTGGCTTCCAGTGTATTTTAATCCGGTGAAGGGGATAAAAACTGCGGCTCTTTGTAATGGATGAAGATAGGAGCTTAACCTGCATGAGAGCAATTTTAATCATGCAATGCCGTGTCGTTAGCATCACTTATCGCCTGCACTAATCAGTAAATTTGGCTCCCTGCGACAAACTTCTTCAAGATAAAACTCAACCTAAAGCGTCTTCATAGGGAAACAGTGGGGAAAGATTAATAACCCATTATTTATTTTTAGTTTAATTTTCTTCACATTATAAACTGAAGGACTTTTGCCTGCATGTTGAAAATGTCCAACCTTTTAACCACTGAGCAAAGGGGTAAATTTGTTTTTGTTTTAATTAAAAAAAAAAAAAGTAAAGCTAGTATTTGAACCTTACAAGTAAGGCGACATGAGGAAAATCTAATATCCTGATGTATATTCTGTGCTGTATCATACACAATATATGTTGGCAATATTTTTAGCTATTTTAAACTACATAGCATGTAAAATGGCAAGGTGTACTCTATTCAAAGGAACAATTCATGTTTTTTTTATTTGAATAAAAATCAGAATACATTAATATTTTATTGTGACCACACGGATGTTTACACTAATTAAATTACCACCGCTTTCTTTTTCTGTGGTCAACACTAGACGTTTAATAAACAAGACCATAAAAGCAAAATAAATAAATAAAAAAGAAAATACACCAAGCAAGAATCCACGAGGAAAAATAAAACATTTGGAACTAAAATGATTCAAAAAAACAAACAAAAAAACTCTAAAAAATAAAAGTTTAAAGGTGACTTTAAAACCGACTGACCCAGAACAAATCAAAGGTATCAGAGCTTCACTAAGCTATCTACAAATGCTGGGAATTTTGAACAATTAACCACAAAAAGTGCCAAATTCAGGCAATGCCTGCAAAACACCTGCAAACAACCGTTTTATTACAAAACGCCTCGAAACCATTTAAATCGTTTGCTTTTTGTGTGCCTGATTTTAAACACACACCACACAAAGTGGTAAAAAAGGAAATGATGCTAAGTTGTAAAATGGTGCTGAATAAGTCTCATCTAGGCAAAAGGTTCATGGGTTTCCAGAGATTCTGTGCCAAAAACACGAACCTGTGCATCTCTTCTTATAAAGTCATCTACAAACCATACAAGTCTGAATTTATGAGATAAGTTTATAGTACTGCTAACTTTTGTTGCAATGGTCTGAAACTTACTTTTCTTATTGAAGTCTGTACAGCATGTCGGGCAGATATTTTCAGGTAGTGATGCATTTGTGGTGTGAAATAAACACTTGCATTAGTAAATTGGACAAAGAAAGCTAATTTAACCCTCATAGGCGCAAAGGTGTCACTGATGACACATTTTTACAAGCCGACTTTGCGGTACCGTAACTCTGCGCTCCTTTGCGCTACCTGAAAAATTCCATTGGTTTCTGAAAGGGGAGACGTTGCGCTTTACAGCCAATGTTGGGTTATTACGGTAATTTAACTCCCGCCGTTGCAGGCAGCATGTTTTACTTTAGTTTAATCTGATGAAACACTCTTTTAGTAGACAGTAAATTGTAAATAACTGCTACATATTGAAAGTTCCAGCGGTTATGGAGAAAAGGGCAAATATATTTACTCATAGGACATTTAAAGAACTTTGTACAATTAAAACAAGCAAAAATATCCAGGCAGAGATTTTAAACTTTAACAGTCTTTGGAAGGCTGCTGTAGTTATTTCTGAAGCTGCTGTCTTTTGGATTCTGGATCAATCTTTTTTTTTTGTAGGTTCTCTGTGTGAACATCAGTGGAGTTCAGAAGCTACGAGCTTCTCCAGCACTTTTAAGCTACATTAAAAACATATCAAGCATGTTGCTGTGTAGTTTGCTGTTTTGTGCCACAAAACACCTTATTTTTTTCTGATTTCATTGTTGACTTATCATTGTTTTCGCTTCCAGGGCTGACTGGCTGCTGCTGTAGATGTATTCTGATTATACAAGGATTGTGAAGTTGATTTGTGCTGGGGAGAATCTGATTGCACGTAAAGGCAGTGATCAGAACTCCTGTTTGTTGTCACCTTTTCTTACTTAATATTATCTTATTTACCGTAGCCTGACCTTCTTTCTTGCATAAATGCTGACAGCGTCCTGTTCTCTCTTTCTCTCTCGCAGCCCTGCGAATGGAGAGGCGCGTGAAGAGATGTACTCGTATGTGGACCAGCTGCCGGTGTCTGAGATCATCCATCAGGTAAGAGGAGGTGCAAACAAGCGGGGGTCGGGTCACTCAAACCCACACACATGCGTTGGCAGGCTGGTTTTTTTGTTTTTCTTTCTTTCTCTTATTTGAAGTGTGTCAACTCTCGACCTTAACTTGGACACAGAGCAGAAAAGTTACGTGCAACATCCACCAACAGATGTCTTTGTGTCGTCTCCATGGCGACGGCTGGAAGTGTGAAATGCGGCCTCCGCGTGGAGGGCGGCCACCGTGAAATCCAGCAGAACGGCTGGGCCAGACTGTGGCGAAGAATTGCGCATTCACCTCATTCCCAAATGGATTGGGGCTTTCAGTCGGGTCGACCTTCACAAATGAACACTTCTTCCTCCTCAATCCATCTTTTGAACACACACACTGCATTCAGAGCAGCTGGCCTTTGGTCCTGTGTCACCCTTGTAAGATTTTCCATTATGAGGCCATTAAAAATACAATTTCTGCTCCCCCACTTCAGAAACGTAAAGAAGCAGCATTAATCTTCAGCAGAGGCAAGTCAACAGCTGTCACAGTTGGTGTTTGCTCACATGTCTCGTTTGAAATACAGAGCGAATATGGTATTATTGCCAAGCACAAATGCTTTTCATAGGTTTATATTGCTAAACACAAATACATCAGCTTCTACAGAAAAACTGGACCTGCTATTTGCCGTTCTGTACTGACAGATTCACCTAATTGTGGATTTATTTTGTTGAACAAATATAAAATGCACCTTAGGAAACTAAAATGCTACTTAACATGCTATTGTCTGGCGTTTTCAAAGCAGCCAATCCAGGAGCTACGTTTATTTCCCTTGGTTTTGATTGGCTACCCTCTAGCAGAAATAAGGAAGACCGTGGATGTTAGCTTCTGTAATAGTGCTAAGATGGTTTCCACTGTGCGCATTGATGCATAATAATGTACATTTGAGTTTGAACTATTGAAATTGTCAGTTAAAAGTGTTTTTTAGGGATCTTGAGTATTCATGGATTTCATAGATTCACATACGGTAGTTGGACATTTTTATAATTCCACTTGGGTTTCAACTACTTCTAAAAGCAGAACAAGCACTTAAACAAGCAATAAAATCAGATCGCTTGCTTTTGGTGTCTGGAAAATGAGCCGTTTCAAAAATGTCCCAATTGTTGAATCACAATTGACTCGCACTGCCCCGTTACCTAGCAACCCAAGCGGCTCTCCAGCTTGTTTGGTGAGCCGGTTTTACGGCTTTATGCGCTGTACAATGGCTACTAGAAAAGACAGGTGTTATTGTTGACTTGCCATCCAGAAACCACTCGCTGCATTCTTGTTGGTTGTGCAGGAGGCTATACTTCAACTTTTCAAAGATGGATGGTTGTATAATTGTGCATATTTTTGCAAAAAGAACGAAGACACAAAAATAAAACTGGTCAAGAGTGGTGTTGAGAGCCGAATGGTAACTGTGAATGAGTTGCAGGAATTTCTTGTAAGCACAGGTTTTACAGGCAGCAGCAATCTGCTGTGTTCTCCACGTATCTGGATTAAGAAAGAAAGACGGTTGCAACAAATACTTTCTTGCAAAGAAAATACCGAGGCCAAGCTAAAAAATGCTAAAATATGAAGAAATCTGTTAAACATGGTGCTAAAATTGGAGAATCACCTAAACAACACGATGCCCAGTGTTAAAAATGGTGGTAGGAGCATGATGCTGAGGGGTTACTATGTTTGGATGCAGTTCCAGATGCTTACATTTTGATCCAAAACATTCAGTTAATTTTTCCTGCATTCCAGTGAATTTAAACAGAGTTAATAAAGTTTTCTGGTTCAGTCTAACAGCTTTCAGTGCTGTACATTGGTACATTTAGTGTTGGCAGTTTTCTTAATCTAAGAATCCAAATGGTGCAACACATAAAGTTTAACTACACACAGTTTTTGTCACATTGCCATTTTAATGACTGCTGTCTAAATGTTCCACATTTTATGCCGTCTAAACTTAATGCGCATTATGTCTCCAGGGGATTATGACTTAAATTTGAATGCTGGCAGACTATCTTTAATGTACTGTAATTACATTTTTTCTTTTTTTTAGCGGTCCAACATGTGACAGCTGAGCAGTTGTTTTCCTCACTTTAAATGCATAAACACACAGCGGCTAATCTCAGTCGCTGAATTAAAGCCAAGTGTCAAATCTGGCTTTTAAATTTTTAAAGCCTGAGCGGAGTCACTCGGGGGGCGCGGAGAAACGAAGCTGACCGGAGGTCTGAGCCGGCCAGTGGCTTACTGTCATCATGAGGGGAAACAGGAGGGGTCTCCACACCCAGCAACAGCAAAGCATTTAGGATCAGATCTGCTGCCTGCTGCTCACATAAAAGCTCCTCATAAACTGTTTTTTTGCTTCATTGGAAAACTTTCACGACCACACAAACAGACCCTATAAACTCTTCTCCATCTGCTTCTTGTATTGCCTTACTTCGTCTTTCAATTACAATTTTTATTTTTTTGCTCTCCTCATATTTCTGCTCAACACCTCTCTGTTTTGTTTCTTTTTTTGTAAATTCACCTACACCCACATCTCACAAACCCTCTCTGCAACCCAGTGACTCCTGGCTGAGATTTCGATTATTGGCTTGTGCTCCTGCTGGGGTTGAGATGGGGGTCCTAACAGCCAGTCATCTCTCTCCCCTTCCCTGTGGCCCAGCTGCACTGCAGCAGAATGACCAATGTCCACCAAGCACATCGACAGCCCTCCTGTTTTTGATTAGCTGCTAAATGGAGTGCGGCACTCTACAACCTCTTTGTTTTCGTGCTGCTTTGCTTGCTTTGCTTTTTCTATGGATGCTAATCAGAGATTCTCACGAGAATGAAAGGGTAAAGTTTTCCTTGAACACGTTAGGATGGATCTATGGGCGATACAAAACATGGTCATTACATTTTTTTTTTCTCAAAATCATTCTTGGATAAGGAGATTTTAGTCTGCTCAATTCGAGCTCCTGTTTTAGGGCGTCCTGTCACTTTAAATCCAAATAGACTGCTACTAGCCACGCCCCACAACTCAACGTTTATACTTGCGCGTGAAAATGGCTGCAAACAGATGTGCAATTATACAACCATACCTCCTTAGAAAAGCAGAATTGGAGCCTCCTGCACAACCAACAAGAATGCATCAAGTGGTTTTTTCAGCAAAACACTTGTCCAGCAGCCGTTGTACAGCGCATACAGTGGTAAAACCAGCTGATCAAATGTGGTGGAGCTCAACTCCGGTTGCTAGGTGACGGCACAGGTTCCATTGGGAGATTTATGAAATTACTAATTTTCCAGACACCAGAAAACATTAATTTATTGCCCAAAAACAGCTGACTGCTTTTCTTTTCTTCTTTTTTTTTTTTCCAAAGAGTTTGGGTTGTTTTTAGAAGCAGTTGAGACAGAAATGCAAAAACATACAAAATGTTAACTTTAAAACAGGCAGATATATGATCTATAACAAATGGAAGTCCAAAATTTAGCTTTGCATACAACTCAAATGTTAGGCTAATAAAAAGTTTATATTTTTATACAGAAATGTGATCAGTCTTCACCAAGTGTTTTCAAACTTTACAAACTAAAGGAAAGGTTTGCTCTCAGGACAGCCAAATGAGCTGAAAACTGCTAATTTAGCAACTCGGGCTTCGATTATACCTCAGATAAACCACAGGCTGATTCCCTCCAGGCTACGCCGCATTGATGCAGTAATTCATGCAAAAGGAAGAGTTTCACGTTTTTAATTTGAGAGGTAATTTATCAATCTAAAAAAATGCTTCATTTCTTTTCTAGTAGATCAGACAGTGGCTTGAAATAGAAAAGTCATCAGATCGACATACAGTCGATATGTAAAGGTTGTGTGTTGTGTAAACAAACTTCTCATTGCGAGCGTGTGTGTGGGTGCTGGGTTGATTAATGTCCTGTCATTGAAGGCAGTGCCACAGTCTCTGTCAGTCTTCACACTTCTCCTGCTGCCAGCATCTAATCACATTATGTTCAGTCCTGGAAATAACTCAACTTCTCTCTTATCCTTCATTTCCCTTCCCTTTCTCTCCCGTGTATTGTACTTTTTTTCCCTCCCTCTATCCGTCGCTGTGAGCTCTGGTCTCTGGCGTCAAATTGTTATTTGTTCCTTTGCCAGCTTGACGCCACCCCATATGGCTCGGGAGAATTGAAAATGGAAACAGTGAAAATTAATGCTTCGCCCACCCTCCCCGTTCCTCTCAAATCCTCATGTCCTCAAATCGGCCTGCAACAATGACGCTCTTTCAAAACGCGGGTGTAGGGATTTAGATCACAGGCCAAACCCAGTCTCCCTGTATGTTTCATCAAATATCTGCAGGAATTTATTTTTGATGCTCTGAAATTTCCATTAACGTTCTCCAGAAAAGCAAGTCATGCTTCATAAGAAAATAATACACCCACTACTTTGACTGTCTCAGCACTTGCTGGGGGCGTAAATAACAAGGCAATACAGTGAAGTGTCTCAGCGGCACGCAGAGCCCGCTGTTCCTTTATTCTGATCCGCACAACATAAATTTCCTGCGGTTTTGTCCTTGGACTGCAAATGTTTGACGAGACGTGTCAGACTTCCCTCGACGGCTATTAGCATCATGTTAATTAGCTCCAATCAGTCAGATGAGAAACTGTTAATTGATTTTATTGGTGAATTAAACACACAACACGGAACATATATAATCCCAGAGTGTAGGTCCTTGCCATTCAGTAGCTCTGTCAGTGAAGGTCATTGAACACTCAACACTTTGTTTTTCTTTTTTTTAGCTCCAGTCTCACTGCAGTTTGTAGTTTCATTACCTGCCTTATGTTTTCATTTCCTTTTCATTTTCAAGTTACAGACCTTTTATACATCGAGATACAAAGATCATTAAATGCCTTCAATCAATCAATTAATCAATCAATCAATCAATCAATCAATCAATCAGGTTTATTTGTATATCACATTTCAGCAACAAGGCAGTTCAAAGTGATTTACATTATAAGAACACAAAGTCAACAATTGAAACATTACATTTTGAACATTTAGTATTTATTTGCAGAAAATGAGAAATGGCTAAAATAAGGAAAAAGATGCAGAGCTTTTAGACCTCATATAATGCAAAGAGAACAAGTTCGTATTAATTTAGAAACAACAACACTAATGTTTTAAATCAGGAAGAGTTCACAGATCAATATTTGGTGGAATAATCATGAGGTTTTCAACGGGGATCAGTCCTGTGGGCTCTTCGTTTTTTACAGAACTGAAAAAATGACTTTTTTGTTTATTTAAAATATTTAATGCTTAGTTGTTGTTGAGCCGGATCAAATTATTAATGAAACTTTTAGTGTTTTAGTTTAAAAAAACAACAACAAAAATTAAAAATACATTCTTTGGCCCACAAGTATCCTTGAGTTAATGATTTTGGTCCATGTAACAAATTTTGGACGCCTTGAATCTAAAACATTCACTTTGTTGTCATTAAAGACAGTTTATAACATTTTGCAGATAAAAGGCTGGACAATAAATTATGTATATCACAATCAGTATTAATAGATAATACATCTGATAGAATATTCAATATATAGAATATTCATTGAACTCCAGTCCAGAACCGCACAGCATTCTGGGAGATGTAAGCAGAGGGAAAACTTTAGCTGCTTAACCTCTCATAGCTAGCTAAGCAAGGTTGGTGGAATCCACTGACTCTCTCTCTCTTTGGTTACCTAGCAACTCACTCACTCTTTGGTTACCTAGCAACTCACTCACTCTTTGGTTACCGAGCAACAGCTTGAGTAACTGGCACAGCAGCAGTTTAAGGTTTCACCACTGTGCCTCATAACTGCTTAAAAATAAAAAGAATGGTGTCAAGTGGAAACTGGATAAAACAGGAAAGGTCACGCCACCAGTTTAGCATCCTTTCGGATATTTAAAACAAAACAAAAATGATTAATAATCATCGATACTGACTGATATGAAAGGCTTATATAGTGATAGGTTTTACAGCCTTTTAGAGAATTTTGTCCTTCGTTCTTCAGGTTTTGTCTGAATTTTCCCTCCCTCTTTGTTTACCAGATGACATATTGTCCTCTCCTTGTTGGGTTTGCTGATGTGGCGACCTGTCACACTCGATCCATCTCCTTTTGCTCTTCTTTACCCCGAGGACATCCTCTTATATAAACACTCACACACACACGTATACATTTACACAAATAACAACAGACTCACACACACCTCTAGCTGCCATTGTTCCTGCGGTTATCTGCCCCCGATGGCCACATGCTCACAATCCTCTCACAAACGTCCATGGCCAGTTGTTGTTTAGCCTGTGTATTTCCTTATTGCTGCTTTTCTCTCCCCTCTGGTCGCTCTGCCGCCTCACCTGTGAATCGTATGTTAGAAACAAACAGCAGGAAAGCCCAGCATGTTTCCCCTATATTTATGCTCTTTGACGTTAGTCACTGTTTGAAAGCAGTTTGAACTAGCTGCCAATCATATTTCAGGTGGTTTTTGTCAAAGTCTCAGTAGGGAAGATCACTTTTGTTCCAGGTATGTGCCCGTTTGAACCAGAATAAAATATCGGAAAACGGTTAAAGCTTTCTGAAAAGGTGGCTTGTGATTCACTAAATTACTCCTTTAAAAAAACAACAAAGAAAAAGAAAACAAAAAACGTTGAAACTTAAAAAAGTCATTCAGGGTCAGCACGAACAAAAGGAAGCATCACGAGTCCTCCTCATGTGACTTCACACTGCTGGGAACTTTGTAACTGACAGCCATCTTGGCAGGCAGTTGCTATGGAGTTGCTATGACAACAATAAAGAATCCACAGCCTTAGAACTAACTCTTGCCTTGTTCTTATCTAACTTCTGAACATTATAAGTACATTACAACTTTTACTCAGTTACAATTTTTGACTATAATACCAAGTATAATACTAGGATAAATATTAATATTTACTGTAGCACCTAGTTTACTGCCAAACTAGGAAGATTAGCTTAGCTAATGTAGCTTTCATCTGCTAGCTAAGAGAGACATGTGGCCTACGTTTATGTTACTTGCTCTGCTAGTCACCAGAACCTTGTTATTCAGGCCGAAGAGTTTGTAGTTCCTTTAAAAATTTGTTTAAACATTGATTGTATGCCTCCATAGATGTCAGGACATGAAGCTCCTCCGTGGTGTAAACACTCTTCCTCTAGTGAAGAGTTCACTAGGTAGTGAGCTACATTGTAGTATAAGATCAGAGGCAGCTTGTTATCGTCTGGCATGTTTCCATTCTCCCTCTCATACTGGTCGATCTTGGCAGCAGCCATTTTGTTAATTTATACTTCTCTTGCCCATTGGTTTAGAGCAGGGGTGTCAAACTCAATTTCACCGAGGGCCACTTCAGCATATTGGCCACCCTCAACGGGCCACATTGACCAAAAAGTCGATTGGCAAATGAACCGTCATGAAAGAGGAAGTCTCTTGTTGTCTCACTGCACCCCAAGAGATGCATAACCGACAAAAGCCGTTTCTGTCTGGTTTTGAACCAGAGACCTTTTGCATGTAAAGTAAACATGAGAACCACTACACTACAGGAACTGAACTTCTCTGCTTTGTTTCAGTTTGAGGTTCCAAAGTTGATGATGTGAGATGCAACGCATGAAAATTTCAAATGAGGCTTGCACTCAGATGCCTGGATTCAGAGTACAGACCATGACACCACAGAACCCTTGTTGACCTTTAGTAAACACCTGTAAGGAATAGAACATGCAAAATCTGTTTCTGTCTGGTTTCGAACCAGAGACCTTTTGCGTGTGAAGCAAACATGATAACCACTACACTACAGAAACTCATGCTCTTTGCAGTGTTCCTGGTAGATGATCCAAATTTTGTCACAGACTAATGTCAACGATGGGCATGGAACAATGTCAAATACTTACAGATCCTCTCAGAGAGCACAGTAACTTGGTGAACAAACTGTCAGACTTATACTTGTGCCTAATTTCACATTACAGTCCATAAATTAAGCCTGGGATCAAAAAATTGTATTGAAGATGTCATTAGCAGAGACAAATGGTTCTACAGAGACTTGGCTAAATGGGTATAAAATAAAAGCAATACTTACTTTTATCAAATCTTCATTGTGGTAAGATCATGTAAGTTCTTCTTAAATCCATGGAAACTCAATAGTTTGTAAGGTAGGTGAGTTAGCTCAGCAGGTTAGAGCACCGTGCTGGCAATGCTGAGGTCATCGGTTCAAACCTCGTATGGGGCAATTCATGTGTAAGGTCTTTCACACAATCAACACTTCAAAATAAATAATGGTTCAAAAATAAAATCAACATTTTACAATTGAAAAATGGTTCAAAAATAAAATCAACAATTAAAAATGGTTCAAAAATAAAATCAACGCCTCAAAAATAAAATCAACACTTTACAATTAAAAATGGTTCAAAAATAAAATCAACACTTCAAAAAAATGGTTCAAAAATAAAATCAACACTTTACAATTAAATGGTTCAAAAATAAAATCACACTGTACAATAAATAAGGTTCAAAAATCAATGGTAATTGTTTTGTCTGTTCAGTCCATAAACTAACAATTCATGCTCAAAACCTATTTTAAGTCAATCGTCGGCCTATAAAATGCTGGGGGGGGGGTATAGGGGCACATGTGGCCCGCGGGCCTTGAGTTTGACACATGTGGTTTAGAGTGTCCACATATTTTCTTTACGCTAGTCTTAAAGCCATGGTTCGGCTATGAATTGCCTACTAAGATGGCGCTGATCACTTCTGGTTCAGACTTGTTGGAACAATGAATACATTTGCATTAATACTACATCCAGTAAAGTTGATGTGGATCTTAAGGTCAACATTTGTTTATCTGGATGTAAGGGTTCATTCACACCAGCCCTGTTTAGTCCGCTTTAATCCAGCTCTGATACGTTTACCTACCTAGAAAGTCCAGTTTGTTTGGGTAGGTGTGAATGCGTAATCAAACTCTGATCTGGACCAAAAAAAGCAAACACAACAAATCTATTCCGATTTTATGCCGTTTGAGATTAGATTTCAGTAATTTTAGAACAGATAATCGTTTCCATCATGTCCTGAAAATTTTTAAGATTTAACTTTACTTTTACAGAAGCTCTATATTGAGAAATGGTTGCTGTGTTTAAATTTGGCAGAATTAATAAGACTGACTAAAGCTGGGCTCATCTCATGTGTTTTTTTGGGTTTTTTTTCATGTAATGTTAGCAGCACATTTATTTGATTTGGGGGTTTTTTAATTCATGTAGAATAAACAGGTCTCTCAGTTTTCAGTGCTGTTAAGTTTTTTTTTTCAGATTGCAATCCTTCGCCATAGATAATTATACAGCTCTAATTACATCAATTTAAAGCGAGTAGAAAAGCATCCACTTTCTGAATAAACTTCCTCTCAGTTTGACTCTCTTTCAGACACAGACACTCGTCCTCCGTCACAAAAGACTCCCTTACCTTTAGTTAGAAATAAGCCTTTCTGTACTTGCTAATTCGGGATATTTTTGGACTAAACACCCACTCTCGTATCTGTTAGACAAACAAGACCACATTTGTTCTCTCGTCTGAGATGTTTCCTGCAGTTTCTGTCATTCTCTAACAAAAGCACCATTGATTTTGATGCTAAAAGCATCCTCTTTTAGTTTGAGCTTCATTATTTCTGCTATTCTGAAGCTGTGAGCTTTTAGTTTGCTAGATAATTTCTGCAGAGGATACAGTGCTGACAGAAAAGTTTCAGACCTTTTCAAGTGTTTGAAACTCATCCAAAAAATTGATTACTTTTTGTTCTCAATGGTCCAAACAGTTCTGACAGCAGAGGATAATGAATATTTCCTTTTTATTTAATAGGAATTAAAGCCTGCTGTATCCCAAACTGTGGATCTCTCACAGAGTTCAGTTGAATCACTTTTGACAACCTTAAATATTCTTTATACTACAAGGTTTGCGGGCTTTCCATTTCTCAGCGGCAGACCCTTTTAAGCTCAGCAAAGTTAACTGGAACCGTCTGAAAAATGTCAAAGCCAGAAGAATATTTGATGTTTCTGTGAATTAAGGCATGTCGGTTGTCTGAACCATCATATTTTTATGTCAGAAAAACTAAACCTCATGAAAAGCTTAGTCTGCCTTTCTCTTTCTTTTCAAAGCGCAGAAGAAGTTTCGACTTGAATGTTTTGAAGATGGTGTGCCATATGTAATGGCACCGTCTAGAAATCTCTTACTGGAAAAGCAAAATATTTTGGGTTTTAAGAAAAAGCCTTTTTGTTGGGACTACAGTGGATTCCTGACTTTTCATTAGATTAGAGAATTTTTCTCTGGAACGCAAATCAAAATTATTAATAAAATCTGGCTATTTTATTAACCGTAATTTTGATTTTATTGTCACCGTAACAAACTTTGCTGGACGATATATTGTCCCAGTAATTATTGTGGTAAACGATAATATTGTTCTTTTGAGACTGTTTTCAAATCATATATTGATAATATAATAATAATGGAAATTCACTCCCTCAAAGACCAATAAACTTGTAAAAAAAAACTCTCGAACTGAAAGATGTTTTGACTTTCTAAAACAAAACCCAACAACCAAAAAAAGTTAAATGGAAATAAAATAAACTACAACAAACCAAAACCATCAATGAAATGGACTATGAAGTCTCTAAACATAATCAACCTTAAAAAGAAAAAAAAAAAGGTGCAGCACATTCAGACCTCAAATAATGCAAAGAAAACAATTTAGAAACAACAATACTAATGTTTTAACTCAGGAAGAGTTCAGAGATCAATATCTGTTGGAATAAGCAGGAGGTTTTCAACGGGGTTCAGTGCAGTGGGCTTTTAATTGTGTCCAGATCTGTATTTGCACCAGAAACTTGTGTTTGGTGTGTTTGCAGTGTCGCACTTTTGCTGCAAATATAATCTGCTCTGGGAATGTTGTGAAACGGTTGAAGACGATGGATTTCTTAACCAATAAAAAGAAGGAACAACTGAGGGAATGTTCAGGTCACATTATGACAGAATGGCTTGGATTTACGACTTGACTGCAGGTGGTCACATCTCAAGTGTTTGTTTTTTATGTCGTTCTTACCAAGGTGACAGCAGCTCAGCAAATGAGACGCATATTCTACAAATCCCTGATCAAATCTCTATAAAATACATATGAGGAAACATTTTTCTCCAGGAACTACTTTTAATTAGCAGCTTTAACAGCTTCCAGCCATCACTTTCTCCAACATTATTCTCTCCTTATAAAAGCACGTCTAGCGTGGGTCACAATTACTTCCCAGTCGCTGCTTTAGCATTCCTGGATGGCAGCGGAGCTCTATTGATTTGACTTGATTGAGCTGTTAAATAAATTTGGACCCAGACGTAATCCAATTTTGCTGCTGTCCTCAGCCTCTCTTGGCTGGAAATTGGCAGCGTCGTCACACAACCAGAAGTTTGGGTTAAAGTGACGGCCTTGAACACACACACACACACACACACACACACACACACACACACACACACACACACACACACACACGGAGAGAGAGAAGCCATGGGCCAACTCGCCACACACAACGAGAAATTAACGCTTGGCCTCGCCAACAGCTGCTCATGTGAGAGGAATTCGAAATCACTCTGAACGAATCAAGCAAGAGAAATTCATTATTTGAAATTATTTAATCACAGCAATTTCAAATGCTGACCTCGTCTAATTTTTTGGAAATGCTTTTATCGTTCTGCAAGGTCAAGCTCATCGTGACCCCTTTTCTGCTCGCTGAAATTCGCCGTTCTTACTCGTCAGTCGCCTCCTGAAAAGCCTTTCTGAGTCGTTGTTTAGCTCGTTGATTGGTGGACGTACAGGCAGTGAGAAGATTAAACCTGAATATAACCCCAGTCTTCAAATGTTAGCATCAGCTGGTGCCAAAGGCAGATTTTACTCGTATTAGATGCTCAGCAGGCGGTAATTTCAGACACTGGACATTCAGCGCATGCTTCAGCACTCGGTGTGCCAGGCTCTCATTTGTATGTGCACACAAATAGAGCGGAGGAATCCACTCTACATATGCCAATTCAGCAGTACTTGCCTCTTGGGTGAAGGAGAAATTCAGCAAATATACGAGACTGCCTACTTGAGTGAAATTGGAAGGCAATTGGTCTCTTTCACAAACTGAAATACTACCAGGGAGTCATCAAGATTAGATGAAATATTCTGTCTGCATGGCAATTTCGCTTGTTACCCTTATAGGGCGGGTATAATGCGGTGATTGCAGGGTATATTCACAACCATGAAATGTTTGGCGGTTTGAAGTACACTGCTTATTTCTGGGATTTCATGTAGGAGCTCAGAATCGTTTCTGTCCATGAACTATGAATATTTTTGCATGTGAAGTTGCTTGATAAAACGTCCACAGCAGAAATGCATGCAGATACTCTTTTACAATAAAACTAGCTGTAGATTGTTCTGCAGTCAACATTTATGACTGAAAACAGATTTCTATAAATGCATTTTTTATAGATGTCTTGTTCATAAAAGTACAAGCCTTTACACCAAAGGTCCAATATTTGAGCTTACACTTACCTCACCAGACAGTCACATGACTCCCAACTGGGCTGTGATTTGTCAGGTTTCTTCCCTTTAAATGGAAATATGGTGCAATTTATTTCCAAATTCCCAGTGAGAAATTCAATAAAATCTCCTGAAGTTGGAATTCAAATGGGAAAGTGAAAGCTCACCAAGACATCCAGAGTTCAGAATCCAAAATGGCCGCTTCAGGTACAGCACAAAGTGGAAACTTCAGGTATAAACATTTGGATTTTTTTGTTTGTAGCATTTTTTTTTATTTATTTATTTGTGTCTTATTACACTGGTAGTAAGTAACATTTTAAACTAATCTAATATTTTAAAGTATATTTGTAGCTTCAAATTCTAAAATTTTAAAGACTAAAATAAAAAAAATAAGACAAATGGATGATTTTACAAAATTACAAATTTAATCAAAAGAAATACTATCAAATTATTATTTTCGACATTAAGCTTATACCAATACTTATAATAAGCAGTTTGCGTAAATATGTCAGAACAAAGTAAAATGCTTAAAATAACAATATTTAGTGTTTATGATTTATTCACTTGATCTCCACATTACGGAGCCCTACAGGGGACATGAGGATTTTTTTTTTTCTTTTGCGTTCCCTCGCAATAATCAGTTATCAGTTCATGCGGCATAATTGATACTGTAAGCCTTTCTTACGGTGGCCGCCGTA
>NW_006800147.1:520417-525057 GCF_000485575.1 Poecilia formosa
GCAAAACCTTTTGCGAGGGAACGCAAAAGAAAAAACAATATCCTCATGTCCCCTGGAGGGCTCCGTACCACATGGCATAAAACAAAGCTTGTGTATAAACAAGAGGTCTCACTTTGACATAAACTCTGTGTGTCTGTGTGTTCAGTGAAGTTACTCGCATTGGGAACACAGAAATTTTACTCAATGCTTGTGATAGTTTATAATTACTCAAAAGTAAAAAGTAAAGTGCAGTAAGTATATTTTTTCTGAAAAGTTACTCAAGTAAATGTAACTAGTTACTACGCAGATATGTTGGAAAACGTCCAAGTCTTTCTTCAAATTTGAGTATTTTTCACCACAAAGCTTCTTATTTTGTCTGTTTAATTTCATTGTTTTAGTTTTTTCTGGATAAAATCAGCTCAGCAGGCCTGCGAGTGCCGTAATAATCTCCAAGAAACAAAACCAATTCATATTTTTGGTTGTTCGCATCATCTAATCATGTCTACACGTGATTAAAACCTCGTCTTCCTTTCAACTCAGCTGGTTTTTGACACCAAAGTTTATTTCTGGAGTCCCGGTGATGGTCTCTGCTCCAGCCTGGTACTTATAGTTCTCCTCAGCTCCCTACAGTTGTTCGTACAGTAAAATTTATGCCTGTTAGGTGCTGCTGGGTCTGACTGGTGCCGCTCTGATTGGACAAGAGCAGCAGGCGGAAATCTCCTGCGTACATCCTCAAAGCGCCTCTGTAGCTTTGTCGCTGGCAGAGGAGTTTGGAAGATGTTTTTAGAGGTTAAATCTCATCTCTCTGCAGAATATTGCAGCCACATTAGCATATAAATGTGCTACTTGTGAGCTGCATGTTTAATATGAGCAGGATTTAAAAGTATAATCGTACACAAAGTGATGATGTGGCAGTGAATGGGACAAACACAAGACAGGGGAAGTGTGCTGATGAGCTGCACCACCTGCCTTTCTGCGTTGAGCCTGAGTGTGTGCGCGTGCCGAATGTTCGAAGAGATAAAGTAAACGTGTGTGTATGTGTGTGTGTGAGTCTTTACCTGCTTGCCTGCCTGTGTGAATGACAGAACAATCAGAGGTTGGCTCAACAGGAGATATATACACACCATAACTAAACTTCATTCTTCCCCCGCCTCCGCAGAAACCAAAGCAGAAAGACTGGCATCCTCCTGACGGCTTCATCCTGGGCCTGTGGACTTTAATCCTGCTGGTGTTTTTCAAGACCTACGGTGTTAAACATCTAAAGCACATCTTCTAAGGATCCGGCGCAGACGCAGCTGGACATCCCAGGACCCGGGGAGTCGCTCCTGAAGGGGCATTTGGGAAGAAGCTGAAGTTTGTGATGGGTTTTTATACCTGAATGTGGGAAAATGAGCAACAGAAACAACAGATTTGTATGAAGCTCCATAAACTATTGGTGCCTTTTTTATGTTTTAAAGCTGCAATATGTAACTTTTATAAAAATATATATATCTTTTCCATTTTTAATAAAACTGTCACCATGTTGTGACAGCATAAGACAGATAGTCTGAAAAAAATCTAGTTTTTCCACTTGCTACATGAGCTCCTATTGTGGTCTGCAACAATGCACAGTCAGAAACAACCAATCAGAGGCAGGAGGCGGATCTTAGTGCTGTCAATCATCCTCGTCTATGCTGTTCAATGTGCTGAGGGTGGAAATGTTTTTGTTTTTTTTGTTATGCGTGTTGTTTTCTATTCTTAATATTGGTTTACTTTGGTGATTAGATTGTAAAATGTAAATCTTATATAAAATTTATCACTAATATTTACCATCTTTTGTTATTATGCAAAAAACAAGATGGTGGAAAACCGTTACCTTACAGGAAAACCAGCAGCTATGCTAACTAGCCTTAGCATTCATGGCAGGTGACGTGTGTTTTGCTAAGCTACGGCTTAGCAAAAAAACAATTGTCAGGGGTAAACACGAGAGTGATTGACAGTGCTAAGACCCGCCCCCTGGCTCTGATTGGTTGGTTCTGACTGAGCGTTGTGTTTCTGCAGTTTTTGTTTTTTGCAGATTATCAGTTTGATTATCACGAAAATAATTTTAATAAACAAGTTAAAAATATATATTTTTATAAAAGTTACATACTGCAGCTTTAATTGTAATTGTGTAATATGATGTATATTAGCAAGATCTCCTAAATGTTTCCTTGAGCGTCTATCAGCAGTAATGTTTCCCAAAGGAATAAAATCAGCAGCTGTAGCAGTTGTTGAGGCTCAACCTCCTAGTAAATATTCTTAATATAATAAATAAGACGTGTCTTACCAATCTGATGTCTAACTTTATATCCTTTACATTACCTAAATGGGTAATATTTTACAAACAAATTTTCAAATTTCAGCGCAGCATGTTCAGGTTGACATGCAGAATCAGCACTTTATGCTGGATTAGCTGTTTCATTGATATTTGGAAACCTGTGAACTATTTACATGTTTCACAATGTTATTTAAGAAGATTACATGCAAATGACAAATGAAACCAAAATGTATAAAAACTACAGTCTGTGAACGCCGGTGCATTTGCAGTAGTGGAGGTGAGACGTTTCCAGTGGAGAGAATAAAAAACAGCATCTGTTCCTGGTTTCTACTCTTATAGAAAACATATTTATGCCCTGTCATTGTCAGTGACATTGTAAGCTTTGTAAAAAGAGCTGACTAAGCGCTCTTTTTTTTGAAAATCTGGATCTTGCTACTACTGTCTTATAAAAGTAAGTAAGGATCTTATCTGACAGAGCAACACAAAGTAACTCATAACAGAGGAGAGGATGGAGTAAAAAAGAATGTTAAACACAAGAATAAAATTATAATATTAGGAGAGTAAAGTCCATTAATGAGACCATCGTTTTACTGTACAACTTTGTTCTTATTACATTTTTTTCTCAGTCTGGCCCTTTTACTCCGTCATAGAAAGAAAGTGGTGGAAAGTTGTGTATTAATTTTTTTTCCAGATTTTCCAAACTTTCTACCTATTCTTCTCTGCAAAAATAACTGGAGGTCAGTCAGATATGATCCAGAGGGAAAACATTAGTTTTCGAGTTTTACATTGACGTTAGGATTTAGGTCTGGACTTTGACTGAGCCATCAGCTGTATGTTCAGTTAATTTGGACGTCTGCCACAGCCTCCGGTCTGCTGTTCGTTCAAACTCTTTCCACTTTTAAATGATGGATTGAACGTTTAGGATTTTATTTTCTAACTAGAAACGACTCCATAACTTCTTCTCTGCTGTGTTCCTTCATGATGCCGTTTACTCACTAACGTTCTCCGTCTAGATTAATAGTTTTTGAACAAAATAGTTGCATTGTATTTATTTAGAGCTTTTAGGCACAAACTCACTTTTTACATTTTTATTAGTAAGAAATTTATAAAAACATATTTCCACTTGTTTTTCACTACTTTGTGTTGCTCTGTCACATAAAATCCCCATAAATAAAATATGTAAAAGTTTTGCTACATGATGTGAAAAAGTTTAAGATGTGTGAACAATTTTTAAAAAACTGTACTTATTAAGAAGTTTGCTTTTGTTTTATTTTGGCAAATGGTTAAATGTTCAGCCGTTTTTCATCTATTTCACTTGTTCTGTTCCTCCATATTTTTCTGTGTCGCCTGCAGAGTTTTGCTCCTCAGTTGCACCGACATGCTTTATAATGCACTGACTGAGTCTGCAGATAATTTAATTTTTTTGGCGAGCGCGTTGCCCCGCATATTTCAGCTGCAGCAGCCTATTTGTTTAAGTGCTACTCTGACTGTCTGCCGGGTCACAGAAGGAAAAACATGCTGATTGGTCGTGAGTGAGCTGTGGAGAGATTAATGCAGGGGTGTCCAAAGTGCGGCCCTGGGCCGGTTTGCGGCCGGTGGAATGATTCTGTGTGGCCGCTGTTCACAATTCAAGAACATCAGCTTTATTTCAGCACATAGGTAATATTGATATGCTTAAAGCAAACTAAAGTAAAATGCTACTAGAATAGTCGTAAAATATGAATGGTTTGTGTTGCTCAAATTTTCGATTTTATCAACCAAATGTTTTGCTTTCATTTTCATTTGACAGCATATAACTCCACAACCAACCAGCAACTTTTACTCAAAAGTAGAACTGGAGCACATCCCTTCATTAAAGCGATTTAAAGCTGCAGCATGAAGCTTATTTCATATCTTCTTTTTTTTTTACACATTTGTTGAAACTGTAACTGTCGTGACAGTTTAGTTTGAAACAGATAATCTGTGAAAAAAGCCGAGCTCCTCCACCTTCTCCCACTGCTAACTGGAAACAACCAGTCAGAGCCAGGAGGCGGGTCTTAGGGCTGTCAATCAACCTCTCCTTCCCCCACTTGCTCTGCTACACTGCAGCTAGCATAGCCTGCTAACTAGCCTGAATGGTCAGGCTAGTTAGCATGACACCAGCAACTGCAGATAAACGGTTTTTCTGTAATAATAAGTTGTTTCTCCACCATTAGCACGTTTAGCAGGATTACATGAGGATGATTGACAGTGATAAGAGCCGCCTCCTGGCTCTGATTGGTTGTTTCTAGTTAGCAGTGGGAGAAGGTGGAGGAGCTCGGCTTTTTTCACAGATTATCCGTTTCAAACTAAACTGTCACGACAGTTACAGTTTCAACAAATG
>NW_006800147.1:525559-549714 GCF_000485575.1 Poecilia formosa
ATTTGTTCCATTGGCTGATTATTTAACTTTTAACAAGGGGAAAATGTTTTATAGTGAAATAATCTGCCAGTGGAACTAGTACATTTTCATCATTGTCAAGAAATTATTAACTTTAAACAAGCTGCTGTATCTTGCTGAAAACTTTCTTGTAAGTTAGTTTTGTCTTATTTGACGTGCACTAAGATGTTTGCACTGGAGTCCAGACTGAAACTACTTGGTAAGATTTAGTGTTTTTGCAGCGGTCTGACACGTCCTGGTTTCCATTCACTAAACTCGAGTCCTTGTTGGAGCATTCATTAGCTCCTCTGCTGCTGATTGTGTTTTTGGTGATGCTTTTCTCCAGCCAGTCTGCATCTCTGTGCTCCAGCGATTCCCCCAGAGACCAACCGATCCCGAATGAATCTTCCCTCCGTGACGTTGATTCTTTGGCCTTTTCCCCCGGTGCAACCGCTCTGCATTGGGATCGTTGTTTGGCAGAGGGACTGAAGGCGGATAGATTGAACCGGAGGTAGTTTATCTTCGCTCCTTGGCCGCGCTCCGCCCATCGGCCGCGCGCTGCCACTCTTCCTCGGGGCTGAAATGGAAAATGGATGAAGCTGGAAATGAAACTATGTACAGAAAGACAGCTGCTGCGTCAGCCACACTGTGTGGCTCATTATTTATACAACACTTATTTCTTCTCCTTTTTCTTATTTCCTGTAATCCCTTTTTAGTCTTTCTTCTGTATTTGGTGGGAGAACATGGTGCGTAAAGCCCTGGTTAAAAAAACAAAACCAAAAATCTGAATAAATAAGGTACATTTTTAAAAAACTAATTTGCTTGATGCTCTTTAATGACTTCTACTAAGCAGTGTCTAAGATGCCAAAAACAACATTAAATTATTGCTAAAAATGTCTGGACTCCTTTTAGAAGCAGCTGAGATCCAAGTTAACAAAAACATTCAAAAAGTGGATTTTGCGTTTTAACAAAAAGTAAAAATTCACACCTTGTACACTAGTTATGCACTAATTTAGACCAAAGCAAACTAAATAAACCAGTTTTCAGATAAGTATTTTTGCAATGACTTCACAAAATGTCACCATACCCCATGCTGGAGGACAAGCATTGAGCGTAGCCATGGTTACAGATGCTGTAATGCTGGAGAAAATAATTATCAGAAGCTGAAATTATGGAAAGAATGGGGTTTTTAAATATAAAATGTAACTGAAGGGTTAGACCCATACCAGAAGCCAAAGAGTTGCTGTAGTCTGTTTATGTTACAGAACATTTAATACATCAATATGTGGAGCTAGGCATGATTTTCTTTTTCTTTTTTTTTTAGCTATTGGCAAGTACTGCCCACAAGCTTTTAATCTGAAAACCTTCAGCTCATCCACAGGCTGCACTGCAGAGAGCCTAAATTAAACATGCAGCCAGCTGTGTCCGTGGTCTAAGACATTATTTACAAGCAGTTCGGATAGATGCTACGTCTGTAAAAGTTTTATGATGTCCAAAAAACAACAAGCCAATCTTCTGTCAGGAGAGACAGAGACTCGCTGGCTGTGAAATGATCTGAGCTGATGCCGACACGGTGAAGTGTTGAGTCATGTAAACCCTCCAACCTTTGTCTTGGTAATTGTTGTTCAATCAAACTGATTTGTGGCGGTAAAAGATAAAATGTTTCATCGCGTCTCTTTTGTCTCTGCAGCCACATTTTGCTGCAGCCCAGAAATTTTATTTTGGATTAAAACGTCTTGGTAGCGTTGCTACGACGTCCCTCAGAGAAGTTACTGATCTACAATCACTGCACTGTAAAATGAGCATAAATATTTAGATTTTAGTCTCTCCAATTGCTTTGGGGACTTGGACACAATCTTTTTTTTATTTTTTATACCATAAATATTAAGATTTTATAAGTCCTTAAATCAGCGGTGACCAAACTGTGGCTCTGGGGCTAATTGAGTCCCTTGCAAGGTTTGTGTGTGGTCATGATCTCAATTAAAGAATCAGACAAATTTTCACACAAAAAGACACAATTTACATTTTTTGTAGGAGAAAATTTTTGCTGAAATAAAAAAAGAATTCTTAAAGTGGAAAATATTCTATTTTAAAATCTTTTTTATTGACCAAGTTTTTTTTCTTATCTTGTTTAATATAAAGTGGGACCACAAACATCTAGCAACATTTACTAAAGTGGAGACTTAGCTCATTCATCCATTAATGTTGGCAAAATATTAAATTTATGAAGAAAAAGTCATTCCCTAATCCTCTAATTATTGTTTTTCTTTTTCCTTTTTGAAAGAAAAAGAAACTATAGGAAATCATAAAGATACATGCTTTTATTTAGGAAAATAAAGAAAAAAGCCCACAAACAAGTGACACCATTTTTTAATGTCTCAGATGTACAAAGGTAAACAAAAATCTAAATTGGTGGTTCGTTTTATTAAAATATTTCAAACTTGATGTATTATTAAGCAAGTAAAAACAAAAAATAGTAAAACTATTGTTAAAAACAAAAACACTGAATTGTTTTTGCACTTTTATCCTGCAAGTAATGTGAACTTGGGAAATTGGCCAAAAGTTTAGAGGTTAGTCAAAAAAACTGCAATCAAAATTCTGAGATGTATTCTCTGTCCTTCACTCTAAGGTCGCTTCTTTTTGCGGATTATCTTTCACGTCTCTGGAAAATAAAGGCACATTTTTACCGCAGAGCTCTGAGCTTCAGCCCTCAGCTGTTTTATGACTTATGAGATAGGATCGTGTCCTCAGTCTGAGGAGAAACTGTGACGTTAAACACTCTCTCATGGAGTGAGCACCTCCATCACTCTGCTGCTGCTCACAGGCCTCGCATTCAGTGATGAGGGCAGCCATGTTGCAGAGGGAATATTGTAATTTAGAGGCTATGAGCTGATAAGCGGTAGAAAAATGCGACCTTTGGAGTAATTTTGCGACTGCAAGAATGTTACAAAATTCACCCTCCAGCAAGTGGAGCTGATGCAGATGGAAAGTTTTATAACATCTGGGATTAAATTGTAAATTATAAAACCACATATCGTTTAAACAGAAAATGTTTTGTACAACAAAATGAATTTTTTTTTAGCTTTTAGTAATCATAGTAATTATGCCCATACATAATATACATAATTGGAGAAGCACATTCATTAAATTTGGCTTTGTACAGTAAAGCTTTTCGAACAAAAAACATTCTCTACACCAACAAGAGGGAAAATATCTTTTTCAAACCTACAATAGTTTATTTCTTCTATAGTTTGTTTTACTAAAATATTACATGTTTAATTTATTGTCAGTCAGAGGAGTTAAAAAGAAAATAATTCCTATTTTTCTCTGTTGGAGGAGAAAACATGGTGTACTTTCAACTTCCTGGGTGCACAAGTGCTTGAAGATGAAAATATACCTCAAATAGACATAAATAGGCATCGGAGAAAGTTAGCCTGTTTGCGAAGTTGCTTTGTAGAGCAAAATACGAAAAAAATGTCAGCTTCAGAAACAAAAATATTAACAAAAATGCCAGCTAACGCGCTATTGGTTGTTCTTTGCAAAGCAGCCAATCGAAAAACGCAATTTATTTTCCTTGCCGCTGATTGGCCGTACAACCAAGGCGGAAGTAAACAAGACTGAAAACGTTAGCTTCTCCGGTAAGGCTAAGACGATTTCCACTTTATGTATTATTGAGTGATATTTGGTGTTTAAACTATTAAAATATGCATTTACACTTGTTTTTAGAGGTATTAAGTATTTGGGCATTTCAGCTGTTAGCAAGCTGCTACCGGAGATCCACTTTACATAATAATCTATCAGAAGTATAGCAATTATTTTTGGTTTTTAAAAAGCAGTTAATGTTACACGTTTTTTTATTTTAAATATATGTTAAATCTTCTGTCAACTTTTAAATCAAGGTTGTCCCACCACGCCTAGCGAAGACCCCGGTCATGTATGTAAAACTTCCCAGCAGAAATTAGCATTTTCGACAGCCTGGTACATGGCAACAGTTTTAATCTCCGTGGTTAATTTGTCCCAATCCACGATACCTGCTCTGGTTGGATTTGCATGTTAATCTCAGCAGAAGGTAGAGCACAACCCAATTTAGCAGTGATTAATTTTCAGGATGCAGGCGTTATTTATTCAGCTTCGCCTGAGGTGTGCAGCCTCGGACTGTTTTTGTTTTACACCTCGCTTGATTAAAATATTTTCAGAGTAAAAATTACGTTTCATTATTTGTGGCTCAGCTGTGAGTGGCAGGTGGGTTAATCTTCTTAGTGTGCGCTTTGCATACAAACAAACACATTGTGCATGGAATTGCACATGCATTTGCTCACTGGATTAGCTGGGAATTTCATCATTTTTCAGGAAACTTCTAATTATTTTTGCCTCTATTTAGCCTTTTCATCTCTTATATAGGTCAGGTTAATTTAGGCAATTATATCATTAGGATTGTAGATAAATACTGCTGGGATGTACATTTTCTAGGCCATGTTCTCACTTGTCCTAATAAAACTTTTGAAACAATTCAGAGCAGATATTAAAAAAACCTCGTAATACGAACTGATAATTGCGCAGCCCTTATTTCAACATATATGTGACTTTTAAAAGATTAAGAGGACAGCAATGATTTTTTAGTCATTTTTCCAGCTCAGTAGGAAGCCCTAAATCATCCTAAATGCTAATGAAGGACATTTTATTGATCGAGTGAAGGCTCTACGACCTCATAATCGAGGTGAGGTGTCCCTCTGCTGTGCTTGATTACCCTTTGTTACCTTGATCTATGTGCCTTACATTCAGGCGGAAAGCCAGTTTGCTGCCATCTTTAAGCACAAAAACTGCTCACACACTGGGTTATGAACACGCTGGAGGATCTATTTGCGGCTCTTGGGAATAATGAGCGAGCCTTGTAGCTGCTGCCTGTCGTTCATTATTATTTCAGCATGACACAGCCCCATGTCACAACCAGATGGAAGGAGCAAGATTGAAAAGTAAAAATGGCAGCCGTCGTCAGCCGAGGGTGAAGGTGAGTCACTGGTTTCCTGCCCTGCTGATGAGAAAACGATTCATGACTAAAAAGTCACAGGTAATACTTTATTTTTCCAACAATTATTCTTTCTCAGTTAATGCAACGTTTATGGATTGAAGAAAAATGAGACTAGCGTACGTTCTTCCTTTGTGTCACTTCACCGCCATCTCCAGCTTTTATTCTGCACTATGTCTTAGAAGTGTTCAAAAATGTCCTTGGATATAGAAGCAGCAAAGAAAATGGCTTCGAATTACTCAAATCCAGCTGACAAACCTTTCATCCAGCTCTCGAAAAATAATTTAAGTACACAAGTGTTGATATAACCTTAAACTGTTTAATGTTTAATTGAGAATTTATGTGACAGATTAACACAAAGCTGGAGGAATGATGCTTGTTCACTGCAAAAACAAAAAAATCTTACCAAGTATTTTTGGACTAGTTTATAGTACAAATATATTAGTATACTTGAAATGAGACAAAACTATTCATAAATAAGCTTTCAGCAATATACAGGAGCTTGTTTAAAGTAAATAATTCCTTGATATTGATGAAAAAGTTCTAGTTCCACTGGCAGATTTTTTCACTTATAACATGGGAAAATGTGTTGTTACAAGTTAAATAATCTGCCAATGGAATCGTTACTTTTTCATCATTATTAAGGACTTTTTGACTTAAACCCTTATATCTTTCTAAGGAGTTACTTTTGAGTTAGTTTTGTTGAGATATTTTCCCTACAAACTAGATCAAAATTACTTTATAAGATTTTGTGTTTTTATATGTTTTTACAAATGAAAATCTAAATTAGTTTTTATTCAGCCCCTTTTATCCAGATACCCAAAAATAAAATTCAGTTCCTTACAAAATCACCCAGTAGTTATTATGCAAAGCTTTTAAGACAAACATTGGGTTTCTCAACCAAGCCAGAAATTTGGGCTTTATGGAATAAAAATTGCCACAAGGAGTCCAGATCCTTTAATTATCGAATTAAAGGAAACAGCAAACATGTAGAATCAGAATCTCAAGTCAAATGAGACCAAAATATCACTTTTTGGTCTCGAAACGTTATGCATGATAGAAAACCTCAATCCATGTCCATGGTGAAGCATGGTGGTGGCAGCATGTTGGAGTAGTTCTGTTAGTTCAGTCCTGATTTGTTCTTTTTCGAAACCTTTTGTTAATTTTATTGATTGTGGGTTTGCAGTTTGGACAATTATTCCCTAAATGTCACAATTTCAAACTAAATAAATAGTCAAGTTGAATATTTAGTTAACAAGCAATTTAGCTTCAAACTAAATTGTTTAGCATATTAAATAAATATTCTATTTCAAGCTAAATATTTAAGATGCTAACTATTTAGTTTGAAGTTACATATTCAGCATGCTAGCTAAGTATTTACCCTCAAATTAAATACTTGTGAAATAAATATTTAGATTCAAACTTAATATTTAGCTTGCTAACTAAATATTGGACTTCAAACTAAATATTTAACTTGTGAAATAAATACTGAGCTTCATACTAAATATTTAGATTTCTAAATAAATATTGCCTGAGGCTAAATATTTAGTTTGAAGCTAAACATTTAGCTTGCTAACTAAATATTTACCTTCAGTTGAGATACTTAACTTGCAAAATAAACATCTAGCTTGAATCTAAATATTTAGCTTGTTTACTACTTATTAAGTTTGAATCTGAATATTTGGTTAACTAAATGCTTCTTTTGAAGCCCAATGTTTAACTTTCTAACTAAATATTTGGCTTCACACTAAATATGTGATTTGTGAAATAAATACTGAGCTTGAAACTACATTTTTAGCTTCCTAACTAAATAGTTACCTTCAAATTAAACATTAACTTGAAGGTAAATGTTTAGTTGCTAAATATCCCAAATCATTGCTGTTATTTTTTGACTGTATAACTTTACAAATGCCGCCCCGTAGGATTCAGCACCAGCATGTAACATTAAGATAATGTCTCGTTTTTCCTGACTGACAACCGAGTTTTATTCATGAAGGAGACGAGACGAGAAAAATCGGGAGGAGTTCACATGCAACTCATAAAAAATCAATCCAGCCAAGAGATTGACAGATCCCACGCTCAGTTTAACAAAAAATAGAGAGAAGCTGGTGTTTCTCCACCTGTCACACCTCTGTGAGGTGATTCAGGCTGCAGCGGACGGATGCTGCTGCTCCACCTCTGCTCTCCATCTTTATCTCCTGCTTGTTTGGTGCCACCTGGCTGAGCTTTTACATGGAAATCCAGCTTGTCGTTAAATAAATTGCACTATTAACTGCCGACTGGAGCCAACAAAAGACCCGCGATATAAACATACAGAAGAAGTGAAAACATCCAGCCTCTGTTCCACACCTGTCAGTCATCCCGGCTGCGCAGCGGCGCAGAGTTTGACTCGGCTGAACTCAAAGCAGAGATGAAAGTCAGGGATGCGATTTATTTAACTGCTTTGAAAAGGATCAAGCCTTTCGTTGCTACTGCGTGACCTCTATAACAAGTTCTTTGCTGTTTGAAGCAACAGTTCACATGTTCAAAAGGTCAAATTTAAAACATTTATTTGTTTGAAATCTGTAGCTTTATTGATGTATTCAGGTGAAGTGACCTTTCAAAAGTATTTATGCACTCACAACTTGTTCATCTCAAGTTAGGGCCATTGTGGACAGGAAAAAATAAGCACATTTTAGCCAAAAAAACTCAGAAAATTGCTTGGAAAAAAAAAAACAACTCAGATTTTGAGATTGTTGTCAGAAAATTTCCAGGAAAAAAAAGTGGACTTTTCAGAGTTTGAAAAGACAAAAATTTGCTAGAAAAAAAAACAAAACTAATATTGGGATTAATCTTAAAAATGTCAATTTTTTCCCCAGAAAATTTCTGAGTATAAACTCAAAATTAGAATTTTTTCTAGCAATTTTTTGACTTTTCAAACTCAGAAATTTCCACATTTTTTTTGCTAGAAAACTTGAGTTTGAAAATTTGGAAAAACAAAAATTTTATTTTTGATTATACTCAGACATTTTCAAGAAAAATCTTGGAAAAGTATTGACTTTTGAAACTTAGAAATTTTCAAGTTTTTTCCAGAAAATTTCTGAATTTAAAATGTCAAAAATTTACAAATTACGCACCACTAACTACTGTAGTTCATCAAGTAAAATCTCAGGGAAGTACGTTGAGAGGAATGAAAATTTCATCTCTGTCCTGTTCGGGTCTTTCAATCCGGGAAACTGTCCTCCAGTCTGCGTCTTCTTTAATCCCTCTGGTGAACACACACACACACACACACACACACACACACACGCACGCCAATGTTACCGACAGTGAACTATCAGCCTAACCTACCAAGAGGGGACGTCCGTTTCTGGTCATTTGAAAAAGCAAAAACCCAATATAAAATTTACTTTTAATCATTTTTTAAAAACTTGCCAATAGGGGTCCTGGATCTCTGGGCTTTAGTGTTTTTATTTAAATAAGTTTTTCAATACAAATATCCTCAAAAAAAGAAATTATGGCCACATTTGAAAATGAATATTGTTCCGAATGCCATTTCATGGCGGCATGAATTAATATCAAGGTCTGCAGCAGGAGAAAAATATTTATATTTTAAATTAGTTTTAATATGTTTTTTTTGTCTCAATATTAATATGGATAAGTTGCTCCTCTGTCTATAATGATCCATCGTGGTTCTGCCTCTGTCGTTCTTTGCAGACAAAGAAGGGACCTTCTGGACAAAAGTTAAATGCTCCAGACAGCATACAGTATATGCGTCTCTATTTCTGCAGGAACTTTCCGTTGACTTCCATTCATTTCTACAGCCTAACCCTAACCATCACATACCTAAACCTGACCAAAACTCAATTCACACCATAGTCTTAAACCGAACTCCTAGCACAAAAACAAAATTTCTCCTTGTGAGGACCAGGCTTTCATCCCCACAGGATCAAGGGGTCCCCACAGTGGAATATGTGTCAGGATCAATGGGTCCCCACAATACATCAAATACATGGCACACACACACACACACACACACGCTTTCAGAGCGTTTGATGACCCTGCCTTCCAGGGTTTCAAACAGCTCTGAGCCGCATCTTGTCCCTCCATGAATAAAACTCTGGCTGCAGTAAAGGCACTCCTCATCCATGCAGTGCTGTCTGTTTTTCCAGTTGTCCATCGGAGTGATTGGATCTCTAAAAGCGCATCCCAGCTCCATTGGCAGTCACGTATTCTGCAGAACCATGGCGGCGGTGGCCGTTCCCGGCAGTGTCCGGTTGTCTGGGAGAGGCGGGGGGCTCCAGTCCGGCTGGAAGAAGTGGATGTCAAACGTCCTTGCCCAGTTGGCGAAGGCGCGCTTCTCCGTGATGAAGCGGTGGTGGCTGCCGCGCTTGCCGCGCTCGTGGGAGATGTACATGGCGCACTCGTCGGGCCCCCGCGGCTCGTAGTAGTGGTAGGGGACGGACTGGTGCTGAGGCTCCCTGCGGAGACAGAAACAGGCGACATTTAGGAAGATTTTAATGAGTTTCATTAGATACCATGAAGCATTTTTCATTTCAAGGTGAAGGAGGATGGTTGGCTTTAATTTATCATTTGCTGAGCAGATAAGTTTAATTAGATTCATATTTAAAAGTGGCACTTTCATCCAAGCCTGAAATAAGAAAATTAAAAAAGTTTCACAGTTTAAACTTGATTATTAAAATATTAAAAGTGCACGGCTCACTTTTATAGCAGTTTTGACAGCCTTTTTTTCTTTTGTTGCATTTTTACCAGTTCAGTTTTGTTTACACTGCAAATATATTAATACACTTGAAATAAGACAGAACTATCACAAAAACAAGACAAAACTAGTCTGATAGGAATTACTGACCATAATTAGTGATGCGCCAGTTATTTTAAATAAGTTTTTAGCCTTGATTTAGGGTGTTTCAGCAGTTTTCCAGAAGCTTGTTCCAGATTAGATGAATATAAGAACTGAATACTCTGTCTCTCTGTTTGTTTCCTTTTGCGTTATAATATGAATACATTTGCTTTACCCTAAATTTTAAGCCTAATATTCATGTTTTGAAATAATTGTGAGGATTTTTCAGTTCAGCTTGTTAGCTATGCAAGTTTCTCAAGTTATTTTTTTCCACCATTTAGTTGATTTCATTGTTGTTTTCTGAAAGCATTTCATTTGTGTTCTTATTAAATATTCATGAGACATTTCACCAATTTCTAAATTTCAGCATTTTCAGCAACATCAGTCATTCCCACCGTCATTTATCATCATATATTCATCTGCCTCCTGACATATAATACATACATTACATATTCATACAGTCATCATTTTTTCTCATCTGATCATGTCTCTCTGGGTTTACAAGCTACTCTGGGCCTGAAGCTCGACCTCGTCCCTCAAAACTGGGTTTCTAGGTGTTTTAAACTGCAGGACTGATCAAGCTGTCAAGATAACTACAATCACATCTCTCAAAATGCTGCAGCAGCAAGCAGAGAAGTGTGCTTCTGTTTGTGTGTCAAAAATAGGAAGGTTTGTTATAACATTCAAGGTTTTATTTTAGTTAAAAGTGCCCTCTGTCTGCTCTCCACTTATAGTGAGTGTAGCGCTCTGGAGACTTTGAGGTGAATTATGTTTTAAATTAAGAAAACTATTTTTCAGTGCTTCCTTTTTTTTTTTTTTGCAAAGTCTGCTTCTGTTTTCTTATGAATCAGACTGGATTAAGATGAGACCTGTGGTTAAAAATGACTGGCACGTCACATAACGTCTGACACCGAATTGTTTTTAGTCTCCAATCTCATCGTCACACTGCAAAAACACAAAAAAGTATTTTTGTTTGATTTCTAGTGCAAATGCTTTGGCACATTTGAATTAAGAGAAGACTAACATAAAAGTAGCTCTTCATCAAAATAAATAAGTTGTTTTATGCCAATTCTTCACTGTAGATACAAACAGTACTAGTTCCACTGGCACTTAAACAGGAACATAATCTGCCAGTGAAGCTGGCAGATTATCTATAGTAAGGGGTTATTTACTTAAAACGAGCTCAAATTTCTTGCTGAAAAGTAATTTTTAAATTAGTTCTATGTGCTAAGATATTTGCACTAGAAACCAGACCAAAAATACTTGGTAAAGTTTAGTTTTCTTGCAGTGCAGTGATAGTAAATTTAAGGAAATGAACTGCAATAATGAGCCTGAACTGATTATGAGACAAACCTACAATTAATCCCAAAATTAGATTTAGTCTTTAACTAATCTTTTAATTTTACAAACATGCTCCTTCTACCTGGAAGTAATGTTGACATGAACTAACTCACTCACTCTTTGGTTACCTAGCAACTCACTCACTCTCTGGTTACCTAGCAACAACTTGCTGAGAAACTGCCACAGCAGCAGTTTAAGATTTCACCACTGTGCTTCATAACTGCTTAAGAATAAAACAAAAACAGCAGCGTGGAGTGAAAATTGTGGATAAAATGTGAAAGGTCACACAACCAGTTTGGCTGAAATTCAAATATTTAAAACAAAACTAATCAATAATTATCAATAGACTGATATGAAACAATTATCTTGTGACATTTTGTCATATTGTCCAGCCCAATCACATACTGTACAGTTTTTATCAAACGTAAATAACAGGATTTTTTTTTTATGCGACACCTTTTACATCTATTATTCCCTTTGTGAGATGAGTTTCATTTCCTACCATAAACTCATTCATAATTTTAAAGGGGGGTATTATGTGTTATGTGTTATGTATTTTCCACGCATATAGTGCCATTTTATAGCACAACCAAGAAACCAAGTTACCTTCAGTTGTTATAAAAACTCTGTACATATCAAAAAGAACTTAAGAAACTTGACTTGCATCTGACGGCTTTGAATAGGCCTCTGTCTCTTTAAGAACCTCCTGCCCTTTCCAACACGTCCCTTTTATCTAGTCAACAAGCAACAATTCTCAACCACTGCTGCCATTTAAAGCTGCTTTTAGGAGCTTAGTGGTCGTGCAGTTCCACCAGGTGTTGTTGCTGCCACTAGTCTGGAGGAGTTTGGGGTAAATAGTCAGAAATTCAAATCAGAACCACCAAACTTTGTCGCTCAAGCTGTTAAAGTGCTGAACTGCTGTTAAGATAATGCTGTATTCTATTTGCTTTGCAGGGAAATGTCAGTAAATCAGTTTGATTTAATGTATCAGTGGGAAAGCTGTTTGAAACATACTTTAAATGCACAGACTGCTGACATTCAGTAAAATCTGCACACCTCAGTTGTCATGAGAACTACAATGGACCGCTGAGAATCTGCAAGCAATTTCTGAAAGAAATGAAGCAGCATTCCTCCTTCATGTCTGTTGGGATTGAATTTGCCCATAGACCTTAAATAAACAAAAAATATAAAAAAAAGATTTCAATCGACCTGCGCCTGGGTCGAGGATATGCTGAACATTGAACAGTTTGTTCTCTTTTATTGAAAAATCTAATAAGGTTTGTTGCTTGCTCAATGAAACGGTCCAATTAAAGTACTGGCTGAGATGAATGAGACGTGAGCTGTAAATCTAATCAATAAACTCCGCTAACGAGGTGGGTTGCCAGGAGTGAACCTGAGTTTGTGATCATAATGAAGTCCAGAGTTTCTGCAACATGGAAACATTTTTGGAAGAATGAAAAATGTCACGTCTGCAGTGGAAATAATTCATACTTCATTTTAGATACGCTCTACAAATAAATCTGTAAATAGGGGACATTATTTGCAAAATATTAGAAAAGAATCCACAAGGACTGAACCGTGAATTAAAGTGTCAAATAATTTCCATTTATTTTCTTTCAGCTTCTTTTAAAAGTAATTCTGAAATAAATTTATTGTACCTTTTCTCATTTAATTAGCTAAATAATAAATTAAATATCTTTCATTTTTGGGCAAATGAAAGAAAAACAGATATTTGTGAAAAAGTGAGCTGTAAATGGCTGTACATTTATTAAAAAGGTTCTTGCATGATTGTACAATTATAAGAAAGGAATGCAATGTTTTTGAGTCGATTGTTTTTGTTTTTTAGTCAAAGATCAACAACAACAGGAAATCACTCTGTTGGATGTTTGTGGTTCAATTTTCTAGAAAAAGTTTAATTTATGCAAAAACCCGGTTAATGCATGAAACATTATTTTGCATTACTATCATTTTAACATGTAACATTTTTGTGTTTTTTATCTGTAAAAAACTGGATTTTCTCTTGTGCAGAATTGTGACCTCAGGACCCATAAAACCATCAAGAGGACCATAAATGGCCCCCGGGCCACACTTTGTACACCCCTACAGCAACAAAACCACAGCGATGCTGACACTGTATTACATCTAAATCTAAATCTGTTCTTAGAGATATTTTGTCCTGAGACTATATTCCACTTTCACGCTGTAAAACATAACTCTTTATATTTTAAATCCACACGAGGAACAGAAATGCGTCTCTAATGTTTTTCTGAATTAAGATTCTCGTCCACCGCGTCTTTTGTCTCCTTCAGCAGCCGACGATCAATCGAGTGGCAGCCAATAACCGGGTCGTTTTATCGACGTCATGCTGCAGACAAGGAAACGTTTTAAACTGCTGTGGCTGATGATGCCGAGTGGCTCAGAAATCTACTAACCGTAACGCACAAAAGCTTTGAGTCAAGTGAAACAAAGACCAGAGGAGAGCTCATCCAGGTGAAATGGAAAGTTTTAATACAGAAAATACAGGTTTTCATTCGCATCTGTTTGGGTTTTGTTTTAATGCTCAAAGTATTATCATTCAACGTCTTAAAAACATTCATCCAACTTCAACAGCTTTGAAGTTGGATGACCGGGAAGTGAAAGGACATGTTATCATATTTCTACATTATATATCCGCATTAACAGCGATATCAACTGATGTTAGTCATTGTTTAACGTTGGTCTTAGTCCAATAAGTCAAACCGGGCCGATGTTAGCAACCGATATTTATGTCTAGTCATTTTTATGAGCTTTGAGAGCCGAGGGGTTGATCAGTACGACGGCGTGTCGGGTCGTTGTAGATCAAGGAGGGAAAAGAAAGAACACAAATCTGCGTTTAAACTCAGAAATAGATAGAAATTTAATAGAACATTTCTGAGATTCACTTAAATATTTCTGAGATTTTGCCAGCAAATTTTTGGACTTTTTAAACTCAGAAATTGTCATGTTTTTTTTTTCTAAAAAATATCTGAGTTAATCAACATTTTTCTAGCAAGTGTTTCACTTTTCAAATTCAGAAATCCCCTTGTCTTTTCTGGAAAATTTCTGAGATTAATCTCAAAATTTCAGGTTTTTCTCAAAGCAATTTGTTGACTTTTGGAGCTTCAAGAAGAGATGAGGAAAAATGTCCTCTTTTTTCTGTCAACAATGGCCTGAATACACTGTTGTGTTGTGTTCATATATTTATTTTCAGTGTCAAGAGGGGGCTGAGTTCAAATGCACGTCAAAGATTAAGGATTATCTGGTAAAAAAAAAAGGATTTAAAGCTGTATATCTTTTTACTTCCACTATTCTGCACAATTTTGTGTTGAGCTGTAACTCAACTCCTCTTTTCCCCCCCAAAAAAATATAAATGTGAGGTTTAAATGTGACAAAATATATATAAAAAAACCTGCAACATATTAACACATGGGCATGTAATTATGGGAATCATCTTTCCACAAATACCTGCTGTCACAAAATCCATTATCGGCTGTTTTTTCCTCGTTTTTGGAAACTATTTACACGTTTCTTATCGAGCGCTGCAGTGCAGCTCGGCCTGGAAGCCTGTCAGTCGGTTCTTGTCTGTGAATTTGTCGTTAGCATTCAGCTCCACCTTCGGCTCTCACCTGCAGAAGTCGGGGGCCACCATGCCGTACACGTTGATCCGATCGCAGAGCTCCAGAGCGATGGTCATGGTGAACCAGCCGGTGCTCAGCCACGAGTTGGAAATCTTCCTGCAGACGGAGGAAGACCACAGTTCAGATCGGTTTGATACGCTTTGGATGTTCCTTATTAACTGAAACGGATAACCAGAGGATCCCACAGCAATGAATAAAGATCCATCTTGATGCAGAGGTCGATTCATCCGACGCCTTCCAGCTTCATTAAACTATAAATCCAGATGGATACAAATGAAATCTGCCAAATAATCAAACTCTCAATCAGCTTCTGTCCAAGTTAAAATCCCATTCTGCGGTGGTCCGTCTGCTTTTCCACCACAGAGATGAGATCCGATGAAATAAATATGAAGTGATATTTACATTGCATTAAGAAATCTCTTTCCGTCTAAATGTCCATCAGCTCTGAAGCAGAGTTGCTCCCGCATTAAAAATATATCTCACCACTCAGAGGAATTTAAAAAAAGATAGAAAATTAACTTATTTTTGAAGTTGTGAACTAGTTCTCTTGGTCTAAAAGAAAAGAAACATAAAACATAAAAGAAACATAAAAAAACATGTTTTTTATGTTTCTTTTATGTTTATGCATATTTATTTTTTGACATTTGTATTTTTCTCAATTACAGAGACAAAATTATCGAAACAAACAATAGCAATCTAAAACATTATTGTTAGGTTCACTGAATGATCTAAAATTGCCCTTAGGTGTGTGTGTGTGTAAATCTATTGCCCCGTGGTTCACCTCTTATTACCTCCACTTGACCTAGTATGCTTCCTTGATCAGGTTGAATGTTTATGACATTTTCTGCTCAAATTAATTCTTTGATGATGAGATCTCAATCTGGTCAGGTCTGCCTATTTTGGGCCTCCTGCCTCTTTAAATCTAAATGATCTGCTGGCCACGCCCCCCAGCTCAACGTTTTCACTCACAGGTAAAAATGGCTGCAAACAGATCTGCAGTTATCCAACCACACATCTTTGAAAAGCAAAAGTAGAGCCTCCTGCACAACCAAAAATAACTCGGCAAGTGGTTCCTGGGTGGTAAGTCAATAACCAAACACTTGTCATTCCCAGCAGCCGTTGTACAGCGCATACAGCAGTAAAACCGGGTGACCAAACTTGCTAGAGTTCCACTTTGGTTGCTAGGTGACGGGCTGAGGTTGCTAGGTAACGACGGAGTGCCCGTCAAATGTAATGTTACATTTTCCAGACACCAAAATCATTGACGTATTGCCAAAAAAAAAGCAGTTGAGCGAGTTTTTTATTCACATGATCTGTTTTTAGAAGCAGTTGAAACCAAAATGGAAGCATAAAAACACACAAAATGTGAATTTTAATAAATGAGAATCTCATCATCGGGTTGAAGGAGTTCATGTTTTATTTGGGTCGTTTAACCAGAAGCTGTGAACATCTCAGGCTAAAACCTTCAGTCAACTTCAGCCTCCTGATGTCTGGTTGCTGCCGTCTAGCCTCAGCTGTAATCTCTGCCAAGCGCAGCCGTGCAGACGGGTTTCGCTGCCGTCATCAGAACACGTCTGGAACAATTAGTGGTTCTGCAAACTGCCTCATGAATATTTCAGTGAAGAAATGCATCACAACTGTTCCTGTTCCCTCATTCGGAGTGTGAAGATATTCATCTTTGAGCTGATGCAACATGTAACTAGGATCCTTCAGCTGCATCACACACAGCTGTGCATTTCATCATGCCGGCTCAGTCTAATCCTGACCAGGATCAGAACAGGTGCATATATTTATGCATCAGAATCTGATGGGCTGTTCTTCCAGATTATCCTATTAACACAAAATGTTGCATGTCTGAAAGTAAGCCTTGAAACTATTTGTCACTCTGAGTCATTAGATGGTTTTATTCACTAATAACAAGCCTCTCACCATATGTGAAGATTAATGAGAGAAAACGAACCAAGCTGAGAACAGGAGGAAAAGCAATATTTCTGCTTAATGCACTGAATTCAGTAATTAACTACGCCATCTGTATTATTCCACCAACAGTAAACATGTATTTATAGAACTCCCATCACAACACAAACTGTTTGCAAAGAACAGAAATACTGAAACTGAGCAAAAAATGAGTAACTTGAGTTTTTTCTCTGCAGGATAAAAACATGGAAACGTGTTTGAGTCTGGGAAAAATGAATGTTGCACATAGACACGAAAATGCAACTTCAAATATCTCTATGATCAATGAATGATAGAACATGTAATGATAGTGGGTTATTTAATATTAATTAGTCAATTATTAACTGAACAACTGTGCACAAAACCCAAGATATTTGTGGTTTATGTGTTTATAAGTCCAGTTCGTTTGGGAAGGTGTGAATGAATTCTGACGCAGACCAAAACAGCAAACATTAATCCGTCTAAAAGCCTCAGTCTCAGTTTGGCTGAATTGAACTCTGGTGCGGTTTGAATGCCAAGCGGACCGGATGCCGCTCCACAAGCAGGAAGTGGACTATGGTGCAGGGCATTCTGGGTAAATACAACCAAAATGCTAGCAGTAGAAACAAGTCGTGGTGTTTTTACCAAAGACAAGAGAAATCCTAACCGCTAAAATATGATGCTACTCCATTTCTGTTTACATTTCGTGAAGGAGGAAGTTGCGCTCATGTCTTCTTCTGAGGTTTTTATGTTGCTTCCTTCAATAGTTCTCAGTGCAGCACCCCCACAGGCGAAGAGGGGAACAGGTTTTTCAATTAGCTGGTTCGTTTGACACGGTGCAGTGAGAAAGCAAATCGCAGCAGCTAAAAATGTAACAAATGTTGTAAATTTGGTCCCCAGTCGAACCAAGTCTACCAGACTATCAGGAGTGAAAACACACAACCTTAGAAAGCAAAGCATATAATCTGCTCCTCCTGTAACACAAGGATTGACAATCACAGCAAAAGTTAGGTTGAAATAACCTTTTCAGATGAAACGTATTTGCTCCAGGTGGTAATTTGTTTGGTGTGGGCGGTGGAGGATGCAGAGTAGATTTCAGTCTGGCTTTTCCATGGGAGGAGAGGGAAAAGCTTCTCCATGTCTGTGCCTGCGGCCATGTTGTTTCATAATCCATCCAAGACTACAGCTGAGGCTGACTCATTCTGTCGTATTGGACTTTCTCAAATGTATTATTGATCTTTACCTCATTTTAAGCCGAGCCAGTTTCAGTTGATATGATCAGTAGTCCAATAAACCGGATATCGCTTTGTATTTTTTACCCCTGGGAAGTGTTTGAGCACTTGTTTTTGACTTTTTCAAGACAGAATGATATTTCTCTGATGATCTTCAAAACCAAACAAACTGAAAAAAGGGAACTTATGAAAAAATAACTTGATAAAAACCAGTATTTTTTTTTTTTACTGGTTTTCAATTTCAAAGCCATTTTCTCATTTATAGCCAAAACTCAAAACTGGACTTCCATATATTTATAACAAAGTTACTTATGTAATGGATCTGACTGGAAATGTCAAGTGAAAATGCAAAAATATTTTTATTTTCATATTTCTTTAAATGAAAATTAGTGTTTTAGAGTTGCAGTTGTAAAGAAAGCATTGCAAGAGTGATATGTCTGTGGAAATCAGGTTCATGTGGTTTCTTAAGATCAGTTTGACAAGTTTCCTTCTTTATCTCCCAACCTGCCTCTGCTGCTTTTCAAAGGTGGCTACAAACTCTTTAGAAACAACCAGGAAAAAAAAAAAGAAAAACACTCCCGTTGGGGGATGAGACCTAAACAAGGCGAGGCCAAGAAGAAAAGCCCGCTCGCTTGCTGCTGAATGAGGCGACACTTTGGAAAAAGAGGGTTTATGTGTTTGAAAAGGTCTTCAGACGTTCCAGCCTAACAGAGAGGAAGGGTACAGGGATGCGTCAGGCAAAGAAACGCTGGAATAAAAGATGTTCAGAGTGTTTAGATCTCGCTTGTAGAAGCTGTGAGGCAATGAGGAAATGTTTCCTGACAGAGGAAGAGATTTTATAGTGAGACTAAAATCTTATTGAATATTACTGAATTCTTTCCGTGACTGCAAAAAACCAAAACCGTGGCCCTGAAACAAGAATCCCAAATCAACAGTTGCTTTCAAAAACAAAGTCAGAGATGAGAAAAATCAACCGACACGATTCAAAATATTGAAAAATGAGCACAAATAAAAGTATATTATTCAGAAGTACTCCGGTTAGTGGGCAAATTAAAACAAACTTATAAACCTTATAAAAAAATTGCGCCACTCAGGAACAACGGAGTTGGAAAAAAATATTTTTTTTTCTTTCGGTTAACCGTTTCTTCTTGTTTTGGATGTTGTGCAGTTGGACAGATTTTTGGCTTTGCTACTTTATTGTGATGCGTAACCATAGCAACAGTTGGTTAACAACAGGGAGCAGCTAGATGGAAAAGCCGAAATGCAAAATATCTTATCCTACCATCTACAGTAACTCTGAAGAATCTGAATTAATATGAGTTAAAACAACATTTAATTTCCTTTTGGGATCAATAAAGTATTTTCACATTTGAATTTGAATAAGCATGCATGAAAAAATGCTGCATGTTTGCTACCACGCCATGCTAGCAAGCTAAATGTTAACCTGCTGATAGTGCTAGCACAGTTTAAATTGCTAGCTAAAATTAGCTAGCCAAATGCATTTAGCTTGCTGTCACTCTCTAAAATTAGATTTATTTATTTTTTTGGGAAATTTCTGAGATTTAAAAGTCCAACAATTTTTACTTCAAAAATATAAGAACATTTCTGAGGTTTTTTTTTTCTTTTTTTGGCGGGAATTTACTCCTTTTTTTTTTCCTCGATATACTAATAGCCTCATCATAAAAACCAGACCACTAAATTAAATGTTTATTCTTAAAACAGCAATACATAAATGTTAGCATTTAGCTTGCTAAGCTAAGTTCAAATGTTTCCATAAAGAGACTCATAAACCTTCTCAGGAGAAATGAAGATCTTCCAGCTACAAATCTTGAGCTGGGAACAAATTAAACCCATGGAGTTCATAAGTCTCAGCGTTACATTCATGTCTCATCAACTACAGCTGCCATGCTTTCAACCAAGGCTATAAATGGTTGCCAGGTAACAGAATTACAGATGCTCTAACAGTGCATTTAATCTTTTTAGATAAATATGACTCACTAACGTCTTTTATCAAGAGGCCAAATGTTGCTGGCAAAGCATCCTTCCATCTGGAAAGAGTGAGTCTGTTGGCTAAAAAAAGAAAATGAAGTCGCATTTACCTCATGCTAAGAGAAATAACAAGTTGTGGACTAATCACATAAACAGCAGGAACATGTATGAGCTCAGTTATTTAATTTTACTTGGGTAATATTTCTTATTAACTGTCAACAACTATTACAACATTAATGTTGTTAAACTTTGACACAAAAGGGCTCAAAAGTGGAAACCGCTAGCTAAAAAGCTAGCAGTGCTAGCCCTACAAGCTAACGTAAATATAAGAGCATGAATATAAATGTCAAATTCATAACCAAAATTTCAACACAGATGTTGAACCTTAATCAACTGAAAGTTTACAAAAGAGCCAAGTAAATTAGCACTTAAGGATTTATCTGGAAAAATTTATTTAACTGAAAAAAGTGAAGTAAATGTTTTCAAAATTTGCAAAAATGCTAAAACTCTACACCAAAAAAATGAGCTAGAACAAAACCTACAACAGTATATTGTTCACAGAAAAAAGGAGTAAGTGTCCAACAAAAAACCCCTCAAATTCTGAGGTTAATTTGAGAAATTTTCTAGAAAAAACCTGTGAAAAGTCAAAAATTTATTAGAAAAAAACTCCACTTTTTTTTTTAAATTAATCCCAGAAATTTGAGGGGAAAAAAAACTTGGAATTTCTGAGATTCAAAAGTCCACAATTTTTACATTTCAAACTAAGAAATTTTCTTCAGAAAATGTTAAAATTTCTGAGATTTTTTACTGGAAGTTTACTCTTTTTTGTGTTGTTTGCCATCGACAACGGCCCCGTTGTAAATGTTTACACTTAAGACAGCAGTGCATGAATCCATACACGTCTTTGTGCCCCAACTTATCATCTAAATTACTAGCAGTCTGTAAAAACATGAAAACTGGCCTGATTTCAGATTTAAGATCTGTGAACTTTATTCTGTTACTGAAATCCTTATTTTATTCCTGTGAACCCGTTTTGAGGCATCGCCTTGTCTAGAGAACCGGATGTATTTCTACACCAATAGTTCAAAGATTAAATGGACTTTATTTAATGTAAATCATATAATCCAGCGATGAAAAGCTGTTTATTGTGAGTTATAGACAGAGCACAGAAAGAACTGTCTGTCTTTGTCCTCCTTGAGTCTCTGCTGGTCCTGTGATTGACTATTTTAGATCCTTCAACAGCTTTTTTAGCCTCCAGCCAAAACACTAAACTGGGTAAAGCTGAAAAAATGAAACATACTGACAATTAGAGCAACATTTCATGTTCTGCACTTCTGAACAGTGATTTATCCCAAGCCTTCAGTTCCGCTCCTATAAATCATGCAGAGCCTGTTATCCTTTTACATGTTTGCCTGGTTTCTCCCTGGTTCTTCCGTTGCTGTAAAAATCCACCAGCCGTTCATCACAACCTGTGGGGGAAGCGACCCACTCCCACTGAATCAAGCGGCGAGCGGCGCCTGAGTGACAGCATAATGAGCGGTGACAACCGGCTGTCGTCGTTATTAGAGTCGGGGCTGACGCACAGCGACGCTATCGCAGCTGAAGCACCAACTTCTCATTTTCATTTAATTACGACTGGATCCAGGTTGTCCTGTCTGGAACATGTTGATTTGTTCTGATGGGTAAACAACAAAACAGGGCCTCTGGGCTTTAATATCACAACATCCCTGTGTGCGCACCCTAATTTTGCAAATTAGAAAACTTCAAAGCGCGGCGTCTTGTCATAAAGCAATCTGCTACGGATGCATGGAGGCCCTAATCAGGAGCCATGCGGCTAATCTCACTTAAGAAGTCTTCCTCATTTCCTTGTTTGTGAGCATGCTGGTGAATAATGTGGTGTGAAATGTCAAGCTCTCGGCTTCGATGGCTGTATTTTAAAGAGACAGGAGGGTGGCAGCGAGGGGATGTCACGTTTATCCCCCATCAGCGACGGGATGTTTGCACAGTTTGGCATTGCAAATGTAGCTAAAGCACCTGTTTAATGGGGAGTTTAATCTTGATCCCTGAGACTTAAAATCTTATTTTTTATTGAAACGTAGTTCACATGACAACAAAGATTTACATTTTTAATTAATCAAGAAAGCAAACTGAAAAATAGCAGGTTCTCTGACAGTTCCTTTAACTCACAGGCATCAAACTCGAGGCCCGGGGGCCAAATCTGGTCCACAGTAGTTTTTTATGTGGCCTTCTAGACTCCAAATTACATCAATAAGTCCCTCCAGTTTTTCCACAAATCTGCAAAATCCACACAAAATCAATAAATTTCCACATTTTATTTTCTGATTTTATGGCACATTTTCTCAAAATTGGTCAAAAACATTGAGTTTAAGTGACCGCTGCCTCAGCCGTACTTGATTTTACAGTTCATAATTGATACGAGTCATAAAAAGTTATAGTCAATCATACATCAGCGCAAATATTATAAAAATTCCTCACAAACATTTTTAAATTGTCACTACAAAATATGCAAATTTTATTGCAAAACATCACTAAAACAATCACAGAATCCTGGAGGAACAGCTAGTTAGTGATATTTTAACCGTTTGTTTTATCAGCACAACCGGCCCTTTAAGAGCATTCAGATTTCTGATAAGGCCCAAAATGACATTTCTGCTTTAACTCATTACGACGGGTAAAATATTACAACAAAGTGTTGGTTTAAGGTTAGAAAATTAAAAAATAAAATTACAAGAATGAAGTGAAAAAGTTGAGAACAAAGTCATAATATTGCAAAAATAAACTCTTATGAGAATAAAACTAATCTCTGTCCCACCATGTTACTGGTGCAGATAAAGGTTATTTAGAACTGCGATTGGGTGTAAAAACTGTAAAAATGAAATTCCTTTCCAAACCCAAAGATCTCCTCTATAAAATGTGAAAGTTTTTCTCTGGTTTCGGCCATTTTCCACCACATGCATGTAAATGACTGCTGGTCCTTGCCCAGCCAGTTTGACCCGAGCGTCAGAAATGATTACGGTCGTGTTAAGGGTTGATTACTCCTTCATTTCTCTCTCCCTTTTCAAACTGTACTCGACTTGCAGCGAGCTTTCCGTCTGATCACAGCTTCTGTTTCTGCAGCATGTTTCTCTCCACAGGGGCAATAATAGCACCATTAGCAAGTGTTTTTTTGTGTGTGTATGCAGAGCTTTTTCAGGCTCTTAACATCCCTCGTCTTGATTCTGCTCATTATTTGCAGCAATTTTCTTTTGTTCCTGCCTTTTATTTCATTTCGCTCTGCTGAGTCGCAGGAGAGTTATTAGAAATCTAAATCTGGAGGATCTGGGGAGCGCTCACCATAGAGACACAGGCAGATCCGCCACCCAAAATAAAGCCCTTACTGATGCTGATTGCAGCCCAGTAACCCTGGTTACTCCCTTCGAAAATCTCAGCATCAGCATAAGCCGCCTTCTGCTCCGCCTCACACATCTTAGCACGAGTCTCTACTGTCCTAAAGATTTTCTCCTTCAGTTCGGAGGTTTCCTTCTGTCCAACACTTTTTAATGGTTGACAGCCAGTTTCACCATTTCTGCTCCCTCCAGCTTCACCTTCGCGCCGGACTCCAGCTCATTCATTCTGTTCAGCTTCTAAGGATGTTTTAACACCTGATGGTCCAGAAGATTTGGTTCCATTTTGACCAAAGATGCAACATTTGTTACATTTTCAGCTGCTGTGGTTCGCTCTCACACTGCATTGAGTCCTAAAAACAAACTTACGGAACAACAATCTGCAATAGATAAAAATTAGTTTGAATATTTCAGAAAAATATACTCCATATTTCTAGATGCCATTTAATTGCCGAATGTGTTTTTTTTTAAGTTATCCTTTATTTGCTCTTTGTTCAGGCATACACTTTTATTTACTTATTTTTCTACTTGTTTGCTTTCTTTGGCTTCCTTTGTTTTCCACTTTTCCCAACCAATCAATTAGATCAATTAGAGAACAGATAAATAATGTAAGGTAATATGTTTAGTTTTGAATGTCTTCATTTTAATGTGTACCTCCTTGTTTGTTTGCTTGTTTTTTTCCTGGTTGGTTATTTTATTTTATTTTTATTGCTGTTTCTCATTCTAGTATGTGGC